>NC_059140.1:10559784-10677833 GCF_020740605.2 Lemur catta
CCAGCTTTCCCACCCGACGAGGATGACGGCCAAGCTTACGACGACCACCACCATCTCACCAGGAACTCTGGAGGCCAGAGAGGTGTGCAGGGAAGGCCAGGAAGGAGATTGTGCCACCCTTGAGCCTCATGCCCTACCTATGCTCATGCCTGCCTCCTATGAGGGAGGCCGGAGGGCAGAGAAGCAGAGATGATGGAGGGAGAACACCTGTCCCTCCACAGGGGCCTTTCTGGCTAGCTCAGCCATCCAAGGTGGCATCCCCGCGGCGGTTGGCAGCGCTTTCTCCTGCCGGGGTGACAGCTTGTACACGGACACCATGCCCCCACATCTTTTCTCTTCCTCCATGGTTTCCGAGGGCCTGCACCCTTCTTCATTGAGATGAACAGTGTGTGCCAGGAAACATTCCCACTCCATCAAGATCAGCATTGGGGCATCCACTGCGTGAGGCTTTCCTTCTCCACAGTGCATCCTTAGTGACTGGGTAGGCCTGACGTCCGTGCCCATCCGCGCAGCCATTTGTTCTGTCAGCAAGGGAGTGAAGTGTTGGTGTCAGTGCCCCATCGGTGGTTCCTCATGATTCACATGAGCTGAGCGGCAGCACACCTTGCCTGGCCTTTGCCTTCTGAGGAAGAGGCTGTTTCACTTGGCGTCCGCTCTCCGTTCGTTCCTTTCTTGCAGAGAGATATATGCTTGCCTCGTTCCTGCGGAAGCACGGATAAGGGTGGGTAACGGCTGGCAGGGGCCATTTCCCGCCTCTGTTTGCACTGAGGGTGTTGGGGAGGAGGAGGAGGAACTGGATTTGTGTGGCCGCAAGGTGGTGGTGGCCCTGGTCCACTTCGCTGAGGTTGGGGGGCTGAGTGCATTGCCTGGATAACCGTTTTCTCTTCAGGCGAGAATGTCCAGTCTTGCCCAGGCCTGCGGAAGCGGGCCTGTGCATGTGGTCCTAAGGTCGGGTCTGCTTTCCCCGAGCTCTCCCCTGGAAAGGGTGCCTTCTCCCCAAGGTCGGTCTTGGAGACGGCCGGTCCTGCGCGGGAAACACCGCCACCTCCCTCCCTGGATCCTGCTGGGCTGTCAGGTCTTAGCCAGGCACCACACTGGTCACACTTGCTGGCCCTGGGTCTTGCCTGGCTGAGCCTTTCCTCCTACCCGAAGAGCAGTGGGGGCAGGCAGGATCCCACGGCGACTAAGACCAGGCCTGTACCTGGTGGGCCCTGGGGGCCCCTGTAGGCACAGGACACCTAAGTTGCTGACCTGTTACCTGGAGCCTTCCCTCGGGCCTCAAGTCACTCCTTGTGCCCCACAGGCCCCGTCCCCCGCTCACCAGAGTTCATGGCCGCCGCCGTGGGCAGCCTCGCCTGTCCCCAGTGGGTCTCATGTCAGCTGAGATCCCAGCAGGAGGGATGGCAATGTTCGCCTCTCACCCTGAGGCCGGCCCTCCCCTGGGAGCTGGGATCTCAACCAGAGCTCTGCGCAAAGAGGTCCTGAGAAAAGGACGGGGAGGCTGTGCCCCCCCCTCTCGCCCCCAGACCGTGGCCCTGGTGCGGTCCAGGTCTCATTGCCTCACAGCTTCCTTTGGCCCTCCCAGACACCCTAGGCAGCACCGTCTCGCCCTCCACCGCCGCCGCAGGTGGGCACCCCTGTCGCCATCGCAGGATTGCCAGGCCAAAGCCGCCCTGGCCTGCTGATAGACTTGCCCCTCGCGGGAGCCGGCCTTACAACCGCGCATGCGCAAGCCGCTGTCATTGTGACAGCGGCCGTTGCCTAGGGGCGCGTCCCTAAGGCGGGAGCCCTCTGAGGCCAGGCCGGGCGCGTCCTTGTCAGGCTGTGGCCTGTCCTCTCCAGGATGCCTGCCAGGGGATCGTCCGCGCTTCCAAGGAGAAGGAGGAGGAGGGCTCAGCGGGCTGAAGAAGGCTCCCTCGTCGCAGCCCGCAGGAAGCAGCAGCAGGATCCACAGACCGGTCGCCCATCGCCACCTCACGGCCGCCTGCTGGCTGTGTATGTGAGTCTCCCCGAGAGTCCAGACTCTTCATACCCGTGACTCGGAAGGCTCGACTACCCGTACGCGCGTGTGTCCCTCTGGACTCAGGGGTTCTCCTTCGCCTACCGCAGAGCATGGCCCTGTCGGGACCTGGATGAGTGCCTCTGGCTTCTGAGAGAGAGAGGGACACAGCGAGGGAGGTACAGAGAGAGATGAGAGAGACAGATGAGACAGAGAGAGAGAAGAGAGGGAGATTATAGGTATGTTTTCTCGCAAGTGGGAGTAAATGGTCTGTGGTTTTCGCCGTTTGCCTCGGGGCTCCTTTAAGTCACCTCTTGGTGAGCCCCTTGGTGCAGTTCCGCTCGGGCTAGGGAGCCGGGTGCCATTCGTTTTCCGTGCAGTTCCTGCTTGGGAGTGGGATGGTCTGGCTCCGTCGTGGTCGGGGGTGTGCCACCTGGCACCGGCAAGAGTAGGAACGTCCTCGCCGCTAGGAGGTGAGGCAGCTTTCCCATCCGAAGACGATGACAACCAAGCGGCCACTGACGAGGACCACCACTTCAACAGGAAGCCTGGATGCCAGGGAGTGGCGTGCAGGGAAGATGAGGAAGGAGATTCTGCCACCCTTGGGCCTCACGCCCCACCTAATGCTCATGCCTGCCTCCTCTGAGGGAGGCCGGAGGACAGAAAAGCAGAGATTATGGAGGGAGAACATCTGTCCCTCCACAGGGGCCTTTCTGGCTAGCTCAGCCATCCAAGGTGGCATCCCCGTGGTGGTTGGCAGCGCTTTCCCCTGCCGGGGTGCCAGCTTGTACACTGACACCATGCCCCCACATCTATTCTCTTCCTCCATGGTTTCCGAGGGCCTGCACCCTTCCTGAACTGAATGAACCCTGTGTGCCAGAAAACATTCCCACTCCATCAAGGTCAGCATTGGGGGCATCCACTGCATGAGGCTTTCCTTCTCCACAGTGCATTCTTAGTGACTGGGTAGGCCTGACGTCCGTGCCCATCCGCCCAGCCATTTGTTCTGTCAGCAAGGGAGTGAAGTCTTGGTGTCAGTGCCCCATCGGTGGTTCCCCATGACTCACACGGGCTGAGCGGCAGCACACCTTGCCTGGCCTTTGCCTTCTGAGGAAGAGGATGTTTCACTTGGCGTCTGCTCTCCATTCGTTCCTTTCTTGCAGGGAGACATATGCTTGGCTTGTTCCTGGGGAAGTGTGGGCAGGGGTGGGCAATGGCTGGCAGGGGCCTTTGACCGCCACTGTTTGTACTGGGGGAGGGGGCGCAAGAGTACGAGGGACTGAGTTCTGCGTGGCTGCAGGCTGATGGTGGCCCTGGTCCCCTTCCCTGAGGATGGGGGGTTGAATGCACTGCCTGGGTAACCGTTTTCTCTCCAGGCGAGAATGCCCAATCTTGCCCAGGCCTGCGGAAGCGGGCCTGTGCACGTGGTCCTAGGTAGGCTCTGCTTTCCCCGAGCTCTCTTGGGGCCCTCTGGGCCCCTGGAAAGGGTGACTTCTCCCCAAGGTCGGTCTTGGAGCTGGACGGTCCTGCGCGGGAAACACCGCCGCCTCCCTCCCTGCGTCCTGCTGGGCTGTCAGGTCTTAGACCAGGCACCGCTCTGGTCACATTTGCTGTCCCTGGGTCTTGCCTGGCTGCGCCTTTCCGCCTACCCTGAAGAGCGGTGGGGGCAGGCAGGAGCCCAGGGCGATTAAGACAAGGCCAGTTCCTGGTGGGCTCCCGGGGCCCTTGGAGGCACAGGACACCTAAGTTTGTCAACTGTTACCTGGAGCCTTCCCTCGGGCCTCAGGTAACTCCTTGTGCCCCACGGGCCCCGTCCCCGCTCACCAGAGTTCATGACCGCCGTCGTGGGCAGTCACGCCTGTCCCCAGTGGGGTCTCACTCCAGCTGAGATCCCAGGAAGAGGGATCTCAATGTTCGCCTCTCACCCTGAGGCCGGCCCTCCCCTGGGAGCTGGGATCCCAACCAGAGCTCTGCGCAAAGGGGTCCCGAGAAGAGGACGGGGAGGCTGTGCCCCCCCTCCCCGCCCCAAACGTGGTCCCTGTCCGGTCCGGGTCTCGTTCCCTGACAGCCACGTTCCGCACTCCCAGACACCCTGGGCAGCACCGTCTCGACCTCCGCCGCCGCCGCAGGTGGGGACCGCTGTCGTCATCCTGAATCGCGAGGCCAACACCGCCACGGCCTGCTGAGAGCCTTGCCCGGCCCGCGAGCAGGCCTTACAACCGCGCAAACCGCGCATAGCGCATGTCGCTGTCATCATGACAGCGGCCGTTGCCTAGGGGCGCGTCCCTTGGCCAGAGCCCTCTGAGGCCAGACCGGGCGTGTCCTTGTCAGGCTCTGGCCCGTGCTCTCCAGGATGCCTGCGAGGGAATCGTCCGCGCTTCCGAGGAGGAGGAGGAGGGCTCAGCGGGCTGAAGAAGGCTCCGTCCTCGCAGCCTGCAGGAAGCAGCAGCGGGATCCACAGACCTGTCGCCCATCGTCACCTCACAGCCGCCTGCTGGCTGTGTATGTGAGTCTCCCCGAGAGTCCAGAGTCTTCATGCCCGTGACTCGGAAGGCTCGACTCCCAGTATGCCCGTGTGTCCCTCTGTCCTCAGGGGTCCTCCTTCGCCGGCCGCAGAGCCTGGCCCTTTCGGTACCTGGCTCAGTGCCTCTGGCTTCTGAGAGAGAGAGGGACAGAGAGAGAGATAGAGAGAGAGAGAGAGAGAGAGAGAGAGAGGGAGATTGTATGTATCTGGTCTCCCGAGTGGGAGTAAATGGTCTGTGGTGTTCGCCGTTTGCCTAGGAGCTCCTTTAAGTCACCTCTTGGTGAGCCCCTTGGTGCAGTTCCACTCCGGCTAGGGAGCCCGGTGCCATTCGTTTGCTCTGGGGTTCCTGCATGGGGATGGGCCGGTGTGGTTCCGTCGTGGTCGGGGTCGGGGGGGCGCCAGCAGAGACCAGGAAGTGAAGGAACGTCCTCCCCACCAGGAGGTGAGCCAGCTTTCCCACCCGACGAGGATGACGGCCAAGCTTACGACGACCACCACCATCTCACCAGGAACTCTGGAGGCCAGAGAGGTGTGCAGGGAAGGCCAGGAAGGAGATTGTGCCACCCTTGAGCCTCATGCCCTACCTATGCTCATGCCTGCCTCCTATGAGGGAGGCCGGAGGGCAGAGAAGCAGAGATGATGGAGGGAGAACACCTGTCCCTCCACAGGGGCCTTTCTGGCTAGCTCAGCCATCCAAGGTGGCATCCCCGCGGCGGTTGGCAGCGCTTTCTCCTGCCGGGGTGACAGCTTGTACACGGACACCATGCCCCCACATCTTTTCTCTTCCTCCATGGTTTCCGAGGGCCTGCACCCTTCTTCATTGAGATGAACAGTGTGTGCCAGGAAACATTCCCACTCCATCAAGATCAGCATTGGGGCATCCACTGCGTGAGGCTTTCCTTCTCCACAGTGCATCCTTAGTGACTGGGTAGGCCTGACGTCCGTGCCCATCCGCGCAGCCATTTGTTCTGTCAGCAAGGGAGTGAAGTGTTGGTGTCAGTGCCCCATCGGTGGTTCCTCATGATTCACATGAGCTGAGCGGCAGCACACCTTGCCTGGCCTTTGCCTTCTGAGGAAGAGGCTGTTTCACTTGGCGTCCGCTCTCCGTTCGTTCCTTTCTTGCAGAGAGATATATGCTTGCCTCGTTCCTGCGGAAGCACGGATAAGGGTGGGTAACGGCTGGCAGGGGCCATTTCCCGCCTCTGTTTGCACTGAGGGTGTTGGGGAGGAGGAGGAGGAACTGGATTTGTGTGGCCGCAAGGTGGTGGCCCTGGTCCACTTCGCTGAGGTTGGGGGGCTGAGTGCATTGCCTGGATAACCGTTTTCTCTTCAGGCGAGAATGTCCAGTCTTGCCCAGGCCTGCGGAAGCGGGCCTGTGCATGTGGTCCTAAGGTCGGGTCTGCTTTCCCCGAGCTCTCTTGGGGCCCTTTGGGCCCCTGGAAAGGGTGGCTTCTCCCCAAGGTCGGTCTTGGAGACGGCCCGTCCTGCGCGGGAAACACCGCCACCTCCCTCCCTGGATCCTGCTGGGCTGTCAGGTCTTAGCCAGGCACCACACTGGTCACACTTGCTGGCCCTGGGTCTTGCCTGGCTGAGCCTTTCCTCCTACCCGGAAGAGCAGTGGGGGCAGGCAGGATCCCACGGCGACTAAGACCAGGCCTGTACCTGGTGGGCCCTGGGGGCCCCTGTAGGCACAGGACACCTAAGTTGCTGACCTGTTACCTGGAGCCTTCCCTCGGGCCTCAAGTCACTCCTTGTGCCCCACAGGCCCCGTCCCCGCTCACCAGAGTTCATGGCCGCCGCCGTGGGCAGCCTCGCCTGTCCCCAGTGGGTCTCATGTCAGCTGAGATCCCAGCAGGAGGGATGGCAATGTTCGCCTCTCACCCTGAGGCCGGCCCTCCCCTGGGAGCTGGGATCTCAACCAGAGCTCTGCGCAAAGAGGTCCTGAGAAAAGGACGGGGAGGCTGTGCCCCCCCTCTCGCCCCGGACCGTGGCCCTGGTGCGGTCCAGGTCTCATTGCCTCACAGCTTCCTTTGGCCCTCCCAGACACCCTAGGCAGCACCGTCTCGCCCTCCACCGCCGCCGCAGGTGGGCACCCCTGTCGCCATCGCAGGATTGCCAGGCCAAAGCCGCCCTGGCCTGCTGATAGACTTGCCCCTCGCGGGAGCCGGCCTTACAACCGCGCATGCGCAAGCCGCTGTCATTGTGACAGCGGCCGTTGCCTAGGGGCGCGTCCCTAAGGCGGGAGCCCTCTGAGGCCAGGCCGGGCGCGTCCTTGTCAGGCTGTGGCCTGTCCTCTCCAGGATGCCTGCCAGGGGATCGTCCGCGCTTCCAAGGAGAAGGAGGAGGAGGGCTCAGCGGGCTGAAGAAGGCTCCCTCGTCGCAGCCCGCAGGAAGCAGCAGCAGGATCCACAGACCGGTCGCCCATCGCCACCTCACGGCCGCCTGCTGGCTGTGTATGTGAGTCTCCCCGAGAGTCCAGACTCTTCATACCCGTGACTCGGAAGGCTCGACTACCCGTACGCGCGTGTGTCCCTCTGGACTCAGGGGTTCTCCTTCGCCTACCGCAGAGCATGGCCCTGTCGGGACCTGGATGAGTGCCTCTGGCTTCTGAGAGAGAGAGGGACACAGCGAGGGAGGTACAGAGAGAGATGAGAGAGACAGATGAGACAGAGAGAGAGAAGAGAGGGAGATTATAGGTATGTTTTCTCGCAAGTGGGAGTAAATGGTCTGTGGTTTTCGCCGTTTGCCTCGGGGCTCCTTTAAGTCACCTCTTGGTGAGCCCCTTGGTGCAGTTCCGCTCGGGCTAGGGAGCCGGGTGCCATTCGTTTTCCGTGCAGTTCCTGCTTGGGAGTGGGATGGTCTGGCTCCGTCGTGGTCGGGGGTGTGCCACCTGGCACCGGCAAGAGTAGGAACGTCCTCGCCGCTAGGAGGTGAGGCAGCTTTCCCATCCGAAGACGATGACAACCAAGCGGCCACTGACGAGGACCACCACTTCAACAGGAAGCCTGGATGCCAGGGAGTGGCGTGCAGGGAAGATGAGGAAGGAGATTCTGCCACCCTTGGGCCTCACGCCCCACCTAATGCTCATGCCTGCCTCCTCTGAGGGAGGCCGGAGGACAGAAAAGCAGAGATTATGGAGGGAGAACATCTGTCCCTCCACAGGGGCCTTTCTGGCTAGCTCAGCCATCCAAGGTGGCATCCCCGTGGTGGTTGGCAGCGCTTTCCCCTGCCGGGGTGCCAGCTTGTACACTGACACCATGCCCCCACATCTATTCTCTTCCTCCATGGTTTCCGAGGGCCTGCACCCTTCCTGAACTGAATGAACCCTGTGTGCCAGAAAACATTCCCACTCCATCAAGGTCAGCATTGGGGGCATCCACTGCATGAGGCTTTCCTTCTCCACAGTGCATTCTTAGTGACTGGGTAGGCCTGACGTCCGTGCCCATCCGCCCAGCCATTTGTTCTGTCAGCAAGGGAGTGAAGTCTTGGTGTCAGTGCCCCATCGGTGGTTCCCCATGACTCACACGGGCTGAGCGGCAGCACACCTTGCCTGGCCTTTGCCTTCTGAGGAAGAGGATGTTTCACTTGGCGTCTGCTCTCCATTCGTTCCTTTCTTGCAGGGAGACATATGCTTGGCTTGTTCCTGGGGAAGTGTGGGCAGGGGTGGGCAATGGCTGGCAGGGGCCTTTGACCGCCACTGTTTGTACTGGGGGAGGGGGCGCAAGAGTACGAGGGACTGAGTTCTGCGTGGCTGCAGGCTGATGGTGGCCCTGGTCCCCTTCCCTGAGGATGGGGGGTTGAATGCACTGCCTGGGTAACCGTTTTCTCTCCAGGCGAGAATGCCCAATCTTGCCCAGGCCTGCGGAAGCGGGCCTGTGCACGTGGTCCTAGGTAGGCTCTGCTTTCCCCGAGCTCTCTTGGGGCCCTCTGGGCCCCTGGAAAGGGTGACTTCTCCCCAAGGTCGGTCTTGGAGCTGGACGGTCCTGCGCGGGAAACACCGCCGCCTCCCTCCCTGCGTCCTGCTGGGCTGTCAGGTCTTAGCCAGGCACCGCTCTGGTCACATTTGCTGTCCCTGGGTCTTGCCTGGCTGCGCCTTTCCGCCTACCCTGAAGAGCGGTGGGGGCAGGCAGGAGCCCAGGGCGATTAAGACAAGGCCAGTTCCTGGTGGGCTCCCGGGGCCCTTGGAGGCACAGGACACCTAAGTTTGTCAACTGTTACCTGGAGCCTTCCCTCGGGCCTCAGGTAACTCCTTGTGCCCCACGGGCCCCGTCCCCGCTCACCAGAGTTCATGACCGCCGTCGTGGGCAGTCACGCCTGTCCCCAGTGGGTCTCACTCCAGCTGAGATCCCAGGAAGAGGGATCTCAATGTTCGCCTCTCACCCTGAGGCCGGCCCTCCCCTGGGAGCTGGGATCCCAACCAGAGCTCTGCGCAAAGGGGTCCCGAGAAGAGGACGGGGAGGCTGTGCCCCCCCTCCCCGCCCCAAACGTGGTCCCTGTCCGGTCCGGGTCTCGTTCCCTGACAGCCACGTTCCGCACTCCCAGACACCCTGGGCAGCACCGTCTCGACCTCCGCCGCCGCCGCAGGTGGGGACCGCTGTCGTCATCCTGAATCGCGAGGCCAACACCGCCACGGCCTGCTGAGAGCCTTGCCCGGCCCGCGAGCAGGCCTTACAACCGCGCAACCGCGCATGCGCATGTCGCTGTCATCATGACAGCGGCCGTTGCCTAGGGGCGCGTCCCTTGGCCAGAGCCCTCTGAGGCCAGACCGGGCGTGTCCTTGTCAGGCTCTGGCCCGTGCTCTCCAGGATGCCTGCGAGGGAATCGTCCGCGCTTCCGAGGAGGAGGAGGAGGGCTCAGCGGGCTGAAGAAGGCTCCGTCCTCGCAGCCTGCAGGAAGCAGCAGCGGGATCCACAGACCTGTCGCCCATCGTCACCTCACAGCCGCCTGCTGGCTGTGTATGTGAGTCTCCCCGAGAGTCCAGAGTCTTCATGCCCGTGACTCGGAAGGCTCGACTCCCAGTATGCCCGTGTGTCCCTCTGTCCTCAGGGGTCCTCCTTCGCCGGCCGCAGAGCCTGGCCCTTTCGGTACCTGGCTCAGTGCCTCTGGCTTCTGAGAGAGAGAGGGACAGAGAGAGAGATAGAGAGAGAGAGAGAGAGAGAGAGAGAGAGGGAGATTGTATGTATCTGGTCTCCCGAGTGGGAGTAAATGGTCTGTGGTGTTCGCCGTTTGCCTAGGAGCTCCTTTAAGTCACCTCTTGGTGAGCCCCTTGGTGCAGTTCCGCTCCGGCTAGGGAGCCCGGTGCCATTCGTTTGCTCTGGGGTTCCTGCATGGGGATGGGCCGGTGTGGTTCCGTCGTGGTCGGGGTCGGGGGGGCGCCAGCAGAGACCAGGAAGTGAAGGAACGTCCTCCCCACCAGGAGGTGAGCCAGCTTTCCCACCCGACGAGGATGACGGCCAAGCTTACGACGACCACCACCATCTCACCAGGAACTCTGGAGGCCAGAGAGGTGTGCAGGGAAGGCCAGGAAGGAGATTGTGCCACCCTTGAGCCTCATGCCCTACCTATGCTCATGCCTGCCTCCTATGAGGGAGGCCGGAGGGCAGAGAAGCAGAGATGATGGAGGGAGAACACCTGTCCCTCCACAGGGGCCTTTCTGGCTAGCTCAGCCATCCAAGGTGGCATCCCCGCGGCGGTTGGCAGCGCTTTCTCCTGCCGGGGTGACAGCTTGTACACGGACACCATGCCCCCACATCTTTTCTCTTCCTCCATGGTTTCCGAGGGCCTGCACCCTTCTTCATTGAGATGAACAGTGTGTGCCAGGAAACATTCCCACTCCATCAAGATCAGCATTGGGGCATCCACTGCGTGAGGCTTTCCTTCTCCACAGTGCATCCTTAGTGACTGGGTAGGCCTGACGTCCGTGCCCATCCGCGCAGCCATTTGTTCTGTCAGCAAGGGAGTGAAGTGTTGGTGTCAGTGCCCCATCGGTGGTTCCTCATGATTCACATGAGCTGAGCGGCAGCACACCTTGCCTGGCCTTTGCCTTCTGAGGAAGAGGCTGTTTCACTTGGCGTCCGCTCTCCGTTCGTTCCTTTCTTGCAGAGAGATATATGCTTGCCTCGTTCCTGCGGAAGCACGGATAAGGGTGGGTAACGGCTGGCAGGGGCCATTTCCCGCCTCTGTTTGCACTGAGGGTGTTGGGGAGGAGGAGGAGGAACTGGATTTGTGTGGCCGCAAGGTGGTGGTGGCCCTGGTCCACTTCGCTGAGGTTGGGGGGCTGAGTGCATTGCCTGGATAACCGTTTTCTCTTCAGGCGAGAATGTCCAGTCTTGCCCAGGCCTGCGGAAGCGGGCCTGTGCATGTGGTCCTAAGGTCGGGTCTGCTTTCCCCGAGCTCTCTTGGGGCCCTTTGGGCCCCTGGAAAGGGTGGCTTCTCCCCAAGGTCGGTCTTGGAGACGGCCCGTCCTGCGCGGGAAACACCGCCACCTCCCTCCCTGGATCCTGCTGGGCTGTCAGGTCTTAGCCAGGCAGCACACTGGTCACACTTGCTGGCCCTGGGTCTTGCCTGGCTGAGCCTTTCCTCCTACCCGGAAGAGCAGTGGGGGCAGGCAGGATCCCACGGCGACTAAGACCAGGCCTGTACCTGGTGGGCCCTGGGGGCCCCTGTAGGCACAGGACACCTAAGTTGCTGACCTGTTACCTGGAGCCTTCCCTCGGGCCTCAAGTCACTCCTTGTGCCCCACAGGCCCCGTCCCCGCTCACCAGAGTTCATGGCCGCCGCCGTGGGCAGCCTCGCCTGTCCCCAGTGGGTCTCATGTCAGCTGAGATCCCAGCAGGAGGGATGGCAATGTTCGCCTCTCACCCTGAGGCCGGCCCTCCCCTGGGAGCTGGGATCTCAACCAGAGCTCTGCGCAAAGAGGTCCTGAGAAAAGGACGGGGAGGCTGTGCCCCCCCTCTCGCCCCGGACCGTGGCCCTGGTGCGGTCCAGGTCTCATTGCCTCACAGCTTCCTTTGGCCCTCCCAGACACCCTAGGCAGCACCGTCTCGCCCTCCACCGCCGCCGCAGGTGGGCACCCCTGTCGCCATCGCAGGATTGCCAGGCCAAAGCCGCCCTGGCCTGCTGATAGACTTGCCCCTCGCGGGAGCCGGCCTTACAACCGCGCATGCGCAAGCCGCTGTCATTGTGACAGCGGCCGTTGCCTAGGGGCGCGTCCCTAAGGCGGGAGCCCTCTGAGGCCAGGCCGGGCGCGTCCTTGTCAGGCTGTGGCCTGTCCTCTCCAGGATGCCTGCCAGGGGATCGTCCGCGCTTCCAAGGAGAAGGAGGAGGAGGGCTCAGCGGGCTGAAGAAGGCTCCCTCGTCGCAGCCCGCAGGAAGCAGCAGCAGGATCCACAGACCGGTCGCCCATCGCCACCTCACGGCCGCCTGCTGGCTGTGTATGTGAGTCTCCCCGAGAGTCCAGACTCTTCATACCCGTGACTCGGAAGGCTCGACTACCCGTACGCGCGTGTGTCCCTCTGGACTCAGGGGTTCTCCTTCGCCTACCGCAGAGCATGGCCCTGTCGGGACCTGGATGAGTGCCTCTGGCTTCTGAGAGAGAGAGGGACACAGCGAGGGAGGTACAGAGAGAGATGAGAGAGACAGATGAGACAGAGAGAGAGAAGAGAGGGAGATTATAGGTATGTTTTCTCGCAAGTGGGAGTAAATGGTCTGTGGTTTTCGCCGTTTGCCTCGGGGCTCCTTTAAGTCACCTCTTGGTGAGCCCCTTGGTGCATTTCCGCCTGGGCTAGGGAGCCGGGTGCCATTCGTTTTCCGTGCAGTTCCTGCTTGGGAGTGGGATGGTCTGGCTCCGTCGTGGTCGGGGGTGTGCCACCTGGCACCGGCAAGAGTAGGAACGTCCTCGCCGCTAGGAGGTGAGGCAGCTTTCCCATCCGAAGACGATGACAACCAAGCGGCCACTGACGAGGACCACCACTTCAACAGGAAGCCTGGATGCCAGGGAGTGGCGTGCAGGGAAGATGAGGAAGGAGATTCTGCCACCCTTGGGCCTCACGCCCCACCTAATGCTCATGCCTGCCTCCTCTGAGGGAGGCCGGAGGACAGAAAAGCAGAGATTATGGAGGGAGAACATCTGTCCCTCCACAGGGGCCTTTCTGGCTAGCTCAGCCATCCAAGGTGGCATCCCCGTGGTGGTTGGCAGCGCTTTCCCCTGCCGGGGTGCCAGCTTGTACACTGACACCATGCCCCCACATCTATTCTCTTCCTCCATGGTTTCCGAGGGCCTGCACCCTTCCTGAACTGAATGAACCCTGTGTGCCAGAAAACATTCCCACTCCATCAAGGTCAGCATTGGGGGCATCCACTGCATGAGGCTTTCCTTCTCCACAGTGCATTCTTAGTGACTGGGTAGGCCTGACGTCCGTGCCCATCCGCCCAGCCATTTGTTCTGTCAGCAAGGGAGTGAAGTCTTGGTGTCAGTGCCCCATCGGTGGTTCCCCATGACTCACACGGGCTGAGCGGCAGCACACCTTGCCTGGCCTTTGCCTTCTGAGGAAGAGGATGTTTCACTTGGCGTCTGCTCTCCATTCGTTCCTTTCTTGCAGGGAGACATATGCTTGGCTTGTTCCTGGGGAAGTGTGGGCAGGGGTGGGCAATGGCTGGCAGGGGCCTTTGACCGCCACTGTTTGTACTGGGGGAGGGGGCGCAAGAGTACGAGGGACTGAGTTCTGCGTGGCTGCAGGCTGATGGTGGCCCTGGTCCCCTTCCCTGAGGATGGGGGGTTGAATGCACTGCCTGGGTAACCGTTTTCTCTCCAGGCGAGAATGCCCAATCTTGCCCAGGCCTGCGGAAGCGGGCCTGTGCACGTGGTCCTAGGTAGGCTCTGCTTTCCCCGAGCTCTCTTGGGGCCCTCTGGGCCCCTGGAAAGGGTGACTTCTCCCCAAGGTCGGTCTTGGAGCTGGACGGTCCTGCGCGGGAAACACCGCCGCCTCCCTCCCTGCGTCCTGCTGGGCTGTCAGGTCTTAGCCAGGCACCGCTCTGGTCACATTTGCTGTCCCTGGGTCTTGCCTGGCTGCGCCTTTCCGCCTACCCTGAAGAGCGGTGGGGGCAGGCAGGAGCCCAGGGCGATTAAGACAAGGCCAGTTCCTGGTGGGCTCCCGGGGCCCTTGGAGGCACAGGACACCTAAGTTTGTCAACTGTTACCTGGAGCCTTCCCTCGGGCCTCAGGTAACTCCTTGTGCCCCACGGGCCCCGTCCCCGCTCACCAGAGTTCATGACCGCCGTCGTGGGCAGTCACGCCTGTCCCCAGTGGGTCTCACTCCAGCTGAGATCCCAGGAAGAGGGATCTCAATGTTCGCCTCTCACCCTGAGGCCGGCGCTCCCCTGGGAGCTGGGATCCCAACCAGAGCTCTGCGCAAAGGGGTCCCGAGAAGAGGACGGGGAGGCTGTGCCCCCCCTCCCCGCCCCAAACGTGGTCCCTGTCCGGTCCGGGTCTCGTTCCCTGACAGCCACGTTCCGCACTCCCAGACACCCTGGGCAGCACCGTCTCGACCTCCGCTGCCGCCGCAGGTGGGGACCGCTGTCGTCATCCTGAATCGCGAGGCCAACACCGCCACGGCCTGCTGAGAGCCTTGCCCGGCCCGCGAGCAGGCCTTACAACCGCGCAACCGCGCATGCGCATGTCGCTGTCATCATGACAGCGGCCGTTGCCTAGGGGCGCGTCCCTTGGCCAGAGCCCTCTGAGGCCAGACCGGGCGTGTCCTTGTCAGGCTCTGGCCCGTGCTCTCCAGGATGCCTGCGAGGGAATCGTCCGCGCTTCCGAGGAGGAGGAGGAGGGCTCAGCGGGCTGAAGAAGGCTCCGTCCTCGCAGCCTGCAGGAAGCAGCAGCGGGATCCACAGACCTGTCGCCCATCGTCACCTCACAGCCGCCTGCTGGCTGTGTATGTGAGTCTCCCCGAGAGTCCAGAGTCTTCATGCCCGTGACTCGGAAGGCTCGACTCCCAGTATGCCCGTGTGTCCCTCTGTCCTCAGGGGTCCTCCTTCGCCGGCCGCAGAGCCTGGCCCTTTCGGTACCTGGCTCAGTGCCTCTGGCTTCTGAGAGAGAGAGGGACAGAGAGAGAGATAGAGAGAGAGAGAGAGAGAGAGAGAGAGAGGGAGATTGTATGTATCTGGTCTCCCGAGTGGGAGTAAATGGTCTGTGGTGTTCGCCGTTTGCCTAGGAGCTCCTTTAAGTCACCTCTTGGTGAGCCCCTTGGTGCAGTTCCGCTCCGGCTAGGGAGCCCGGTGCCATTCGTTTGCTCTGGGGTTCCTGCATGGGGATGGGCCGGTGTGGTTCCGTCGTGGTCGGGGTCGGGGGGGCGCCAGCAGAGACCAGGAAGTGAAGGAACGTCCTCCCCACCAGGAGGTGAGCCAGCTTTCCCACCCGACGAGGATGACGGCCAAGCTTACGACGACCACCACCATCTCACCAGGAACTCTGGAGGCCAGAGAGGTGTGCAGGGAAGGCCAGGAAGGAGATTGTGCCACCCTTGAGCCTCATGCCCTACCTATGCTCATGCCTGCCTCCTATGAGGGAGGCCGGAGGGCAGAGAAGCAGAGATGATGGAGGGAGAACACCTGTCCCTCCACAGGGGCCTTTCTGGCTAGCTCAGCCATCCAAGGTGGCATCCCCGCGGCGGTTGGCAGCGCTTTCTCCTGCCGGGGTGACAGCTTGTACACGGACACCATGCCCCCACATCTTTTCTCTTCCTCCATGGTTTCCGAGGGCCTGCACCCTTCTTCATTGAGATGAACAGTGTGTGCCAGGAAACATTCCCACTCCATCAAGATCAGCATTGGGGCATCCACTGCGTGAGGCTTTCCTTCTCCACAGTGCATCCTTAGTGACTGGGTAGGCCTGACGTCCGTGCCCATCCGCGCAGCCATTTGTTCTGTCAGCAAGGGAGTGAAGTGTTGGTGTCAGTGCCCCATCGGTGGTTCCTCATGATTCACATGAGCTGAGCGGCAGCACACCTTGCCTGGCCTTTGCCTTCTGAGGAAGAGGCTGTTTCACTTGGCGTCCGCTCTCCGTTCGTTCCTTTCTTGCAGAGAGATATATGCTTGCCTCGTTCCTGCGGAAGCACGGATAAGGGTGGGTAACGGCTGGCAGGGGCCATTTCCCGCCTCTGTTTGCACTGAGGGTGTTGGGGAGGAGGAGGAGGAACTGGATTTGTGTGGCCGCAAGGTGGTGGTGGCCCTGGTCCACTTCGCTGAGGTTGGGGGGCTGAGTGCATTGCCTGGATAACCGTTTTCTCTTCAGGCGAGAATGTCCAGTCTTGCCCAGGCCTGCGGAAGCGGGCCTGTGCATGTGGTCCTAAGGTCGGGTCTGCTTTCCCCGAGCTCTCTTGGGGCCCTTTGGGCCCCTGGAAAGGGTGGCTTCTCCCCAAGGTCGGTCTTGGAGACGGCCCGTCCTGCGCGGGAAACACCGCCACCTCCCTCCCTGGATCCTGCTGGGCTGTCAGGTCTTAGCCAGGCAGCACACTGGTCACACTTGCTGGCCCTGGGTCTTGCCTGGCTGAGCCTTTCCTCCTACCCGGAAGAGCAGTGGGGGCAGGCAGGATCCCACGGCGACTAAGACCAGGCCTGTACCTGGTGGGCCCTGGGGGCCCCTGTAGGCACAGGACACCTAAGTTGCTGACCTGTTACCTGGAGCCTTCCCTCGGGCCTCAAGTCACTCCTTGTGCCCCACAGGCCCCGTCCCCGCTCACCAGAGTTCATGGCCGCCGCCGTGGGCAGCCTCGCCTGTCCCCAGTGGGTCTCATGTCAGCTGAGATCCCAGCAGGAGGGATGGCAATGTTCGCCTCTCACCCTGAGGCCGGCCCTCCCCTGGGAGCTGGGATCCCAACCAGAGCTCTGCGCAAAGAGGTCCTGAGAAAAGGACGGGGAGGCTGTGCCCCCCCTCTCGCCCCGGACCGTGGCCCTGGTGCGGTCCAGGTCTCATTGCCTCACAGCTTCCTTTGGCCCTCCCAGACACCCTAGGCAGCACCGTCTCGCCCTCCACCGCCGCCGCAGGTGGGCACCCCCTGTCGCCATCGCAGGATTGCCAGGCCAAAGCCGCCCTGGCCTGCTGATAGACTTGCCCCTCGCGGGAGCCGGCCTTACAACCGCGCATGCGCAAGCCGCTGTCATTGTGACAGCGGCCGTTGCCTAGGGGCGCGTCCCTAAGGCGGGAGCCCTCTGAGGCCAGGCCGGGCGCGTCCTTGTCAGGCTGTGGCCTGTCCTCTCCAGGATGCCTGCCAGGGGATCGTCCGCGCTTCCAAGGAGAAGGAGGAGGAGGGCTCAGCGGGCTGAAGAAGGCTCCCTCGTCGCAGCCCGCAGGAAGCAGCAGCAGGATCCACAGACCGGTCGCCCATCGCCACCTCACGGCCGCCTGCTGGCTGTGTATGTGAGTCTCCCCGAGAGTCCAGACTCTTCATACCCGTGACTCGGAAGGCTCGACTACCCGTACGCGCGTGTGTCCCTCTGGACTCAGGGGTTCTCCTTCGCCTACCGCAGAGCATGGCCCTGTCGGGACCTGGATGAGTGCCTCTGGCTTCTGAGAGAGAGAGGGACACAGCGAGGGAGGTACAGAGAGAGATGGGAGAGACAGATGAGACAGAGAGAGAGAAGAGAGGGAGATTATAGGTATGTTTTCTCGCAAGTGGGAGTAAATGGTCTGTGGTTTTCGCCGTTTGCCTCGGGGCTCCTTTAAGTCACCTCTTGGTGAGCCCCTTGGTGCAGTTCCGCTCGGGCTAGGGAGCCGGGTGCCATTCGTTTTCCGTGCGGTTCCTGCTTGGGAGTGGGATGGTCTGGCTCCGTCGTGGTCGGGGGTGTGCCACCTGGCACCGGCAAGAGTAGGAACGTCCTCGCCGCTAGGAGGTGAGGCAGCTTTCCCATCCGAAGACGATGACAACCAAGCGGCCACTGACGAGGACCACCACTTCAACAGGAAGCCTGGATGCCAGGGAGTGGCGTGCAGGGAAGATGAGGAAGGAGATTCTGCCACCCTTGGGCCTCACGCCCCACCTAATGCTCATGCCTGCCTCCTCTGAGGGAGGCCGGAGGACAGAAAAGCAGAGATTATGGAGGGAGAACATCTGTCCCTCCACAGGGGCCTTTCTGGCTAGCTCAGCCATCCAAGGTGGCATCCCCGTGGTGGTTGGCAGCGCTTTCCCCTGCCGGGGTGCCAGCTTGTACACTGACACCATGCCCCCACATCTATTCTCTTCCTCCATGGTTTCCGAGGGCCTGCACCCTTCCTCATCTGAATGAACCCTGTGTGCCAGAAAACATTCCCACTCCATCAAGGTCAGCATTGGGGACATCCACTGCATGAGGCTTTCCTTCTCCACAGTGTATTCTTAGTGACTGGGTAGGCCTGACGGCCGTGCCCATCCGCCCAGCCATTTGTTCTGTCAGCAAGGGAGTGAAGTCTTGGTGTCAGTGCCCCATCGGTGGTTCCCCATGATTCACACGGGCTGAGCGGCAGCACACCTTGCCTGGCCTTTGCCTTCTGAGGAAGAGGATGTTTCACTTGGCGTCTGCTCTCCATTCGTTCCTTTCTTGCAGGGAGACATATGCTTGGCTTGTTCCTGGGGAAGTGTGGTCAGGGGTGGGCAATGGCTGGCAGGGGCCTTTGACCGCCACTGTTTGTACTGGGGGAGGGGGCGCAAGAGCACGAGGGACTGAGTTCTGCGTGGCTGCAGGCTGATGGTGGCCCTGGTCCCCTTCCCTGAGGATGGGGGGTTGAATGCACTGCCTGGGTAACCGTTTTCTCTCCAGGCGAGAATGCCCAATCTTGCCCAGGCCTGCGGAAGCGGGCCTGTGCACGTGGTCCTAGGTAGGCTCTGCTTTCCCCGAGCTCTCTTGGGGCCCTCTGGGCCCCTGGAAAGGGTGACTTCTCCCCAAGGTCGGTCTTGGAGCTGGACGGTCCTGCGCGGGAAACACCGCCGCCTCCCTCCCTGCGTCCTGCTGGGCTGTCAGGTCTTAGCCAGGCACCGCTCTGGTCACATTTGCTGTCCCTGGGTCTTGCCTGGCTGCGCCTTTCGCCTACCCTGAAGAGCGGTGGGGGCAGGCAGGAGCCCAGGGCGATTAAGACAAGGCCAGTTCCTGGTGGGCTCCCGGGGCCCTTGGAGGCACAGGACACCTAAGTTTGTCAACTGTTACCTGGAGCATTCCCTCGGGCCTCAGGTAACTCCTTGTGCCCCACGGGCCCCGTCCCCGCTCACCAGAGTTCATGACCGCCGTCGTGGGCAGTCACGCCTGTCCCCAGTGGGTCTCACTCCGGCTGAGATCCCAGGAAGAGGGATCTCAATGTTCGCCTCTCACCCTGAGGCCGGCCCTCCCCTGGGAGCTGGGATCCCAACCAGAGCTCTGCGGAAAGGGGTCCCGAGAAGAGGACGGGGAGGCTGTGCCCCCCCTCCCCGCCCCAAACGTGGTCCCTGTCCGGTCCGGGTCTCGTTCCCTGACAGCCACGTTCCGCACTCCCAGACACCCTAGGCAGCACCGTCTCGACCTCCGCCGCCGCCGCAGGTGGGGACCGCTGTCGTCATCCTGAATCACGAGGCCAACACCGCCACGGCCTGCTGAGAGCCTTGCCCGGCGCGCGAGCAGGCCTTACAACCGCGCAACCGCGCATGCGCAAGTCGCTGTCATCATGACAGTGGCCGTTGCATAGGGGCGCGTCCCTTGGCTGGAGCCCCCTGAGGCCAGACCGGGCGTGTCCTTGTCAGGCTCTGGCCCGTGCTCTCCAGGATGCCTGCGAGGGAAAATCGTCCGCGCTTCCGAGGAGGAGGAGGGCTCAGCGGGCTGAAGAAGGCTCCGTCGTCGCAGCCTGCAGGAAGCAGCAGCGGGATCCACAGACCGGTCGCCCATCGCCACCTCACGGCCGCCTGCTGGCTGTGTATGTGAGTCTCCCCGAGAGTCCAGAGTCTTCATGCCCGTGACTCGGAAGGCTCGACTCCCAGTATGCCCGTGTGTCCCTCTGTCCTCAGGGGTCCTCCTTCGCCGGCCGCAGAGCCTGGCCCTGTCGGGACCTGGCTCAGTGCCTCTGGCTTCTCAGAGAGAGAGTGACAGAGAGAGAGAGAGAGAGGGACAGAGAGAGAGAGAGAGAGAGAGAGAGAGAGAGAGAGAGAGAGGGAGATTGTATGTATCTGGTCTCCCGAGTGGGAGTAAATGGTCTGTGGTGTTCGCCGTTTGCCTAGGGGCTCCTTTAAGTCTTCTCTTGGTGAGCCCCTTGGTGCAGTTCCGCTCCGGCTAGGGAGCCCGGTGCCATTCGTTTACTCTGGGGTTCCTGCATGGGGATGGGCCGGTGTGGTTCCTTGGTGGTCGGGGTCGGGGGGGCGCCAGCAGAGACCAGGAAGTCAAGGAACGTCCTCCCCACCAGGAGGTGAGCCAGCTTTCCCACCCGACGAGGATGACGGCCAAGCTTACGATGACCACCACCATCTCACCAGGAACTCTGGAGGCCAGAGAGGTGTGCAGGGAAGGCCAGGAAGGAGATTGTGCCACCCTTGAGCCTCATGCCCTACCTATGCTCATGCCTGCCTCCTATGAGGGAGGCCGGAGGGCAGAGAAGCAGAGATGATGGAGGGAGAACACCTGTCCCTCCACAGGGGCCTTTCTGGCTAGCTCAGCCATCCAAGGTGGCATCCCCGCGGCGGTTGGCAGCGCTTTCTCCTGCCGGGGTGACAGCTTGTACACGGACACCATGCCCCCACATCTTTTCTCTTCCTCCATGGTTTCCGAGGGCCTGCACCCTTCTTCATTGAGATGAACAGTGTGTGCCAGGAAACATTCCCACTCCATCAAGATCAGCACTGGGGCATCCACTGCGTGAGGCTTTCCTTCTCCACAGTGCATCCTTAGTCACTGGGTAGGCCTGACGTCGGTCCCCATCCGCCCAGCCATTTGTTCTGTCAGCAAGGGAGTGAAGTCTTGGTGTCAGTGCCCCATCGGTGGTTCCTCATGATTCACATGAGCTGAGCAGCAGCACACCTTGCCTGGCCTTTGCCTTCTGAGGAAGAGGCTGTTTCACTTGGCGTCCGCTCTCCGTTCGTTCCTTTCTTGCAGAGAGATATATGCTTGCCTCGTTCCTGCGGAAGCACGGATAAGGGTGGGTAACGGCTGGCAGGGGCCATTTCCCGCCTCTGTTTGCACTGAGGGTGTTGGGGAGGAGGAGGAGGAACTGGATTTGTGTGGCCGCAAGGTGGTGGTGGCCCTGGTCCACTTCGCTGAGGTTGGGGGGCTGAGTGCATTGCCTGGATAACCGTTTTCTCTTCAGGCGAGAATGTCCAGTCTTGCCCAGGCCTGCGGAAGCGGGCCTGTGCATGTGGTCCTAAGGTCGGGTCTGCTTTCCCCGAGCTCTCTTGGGGCCCTTTGGGCCCCTGGAAAGGGTGGCTTCTCCCCAAGGTCGGTCTTGGAGACGGCCCGTCCTGCGCGGGAAACACCGCCACCTCCCTCCCTGGATCCTGCTGGGCTGTCAGGTCTTAGCCAGGCACCACACTGGTCACACTTGCTGGCCCTGGGTCTTGCCTGGCTGAGCCTTTCCTCCTACCCGGAAGAGCAGTGGGGGTAGGCAGGATCCCACGGCGACTAAGACCAGGCCTGTACCTGGTGGGCCCTGGGGGCCCCTGTAGGCACAGGACACCTAAGTTGCTGACCTGTTACCTGGAGCCTTCCCTCGGGCCTCAAGTCACTCCTTGTGCCCCACAGGCCCCGTCCCCGCTCACCAGAGTTCATGGCCGCCGCCGTGGGCAGCCTCGCCTGTCCCCAGTGGGTCTCATGTCAGCTGAGATCCCAGCAGGAGGGATGGCAATGTTCGCCTCTCACCCTGAGGCCGGCCCTCCCCTGGGAGCTGGGATCCCAACCAGAGCTCTGCGCAAAGAGGTCCTGAGAAAAGGACGGGGAGGCTGTGCCCCCCCTCTTGCCCCGGACCGTGGCCCTGGTGCGGTCCAGGTCTCATTGCCTCACAGCTTCCTTTGGCCCTCCCAGACACCCTAGGCAGCACCGTCTCGCCCTCCACCGCCGCCGCAGGTGGGCATCCCTGTCGCCATCGCAGGATTGCCAGGCCAAAGCCGCCCTGGCCTGCTGATAGACTTGCCCCTCGCGGGAGCCGGCCTTACAACCGCGCATGCGCAAGCCGCTGTCATTGTGACAGCGGCCATTGCCTAGGGGCGCGTCCCTAAGGCGGGAGCCCTCTGAGGCCAGGCCGGGCGCGTCCTTGTCAGGCTGTGGCCTGTCCTCTCCAGGATGCCTGCCAGGGGATCATCCGCGCTTCCAAGGAGAAGGAGGAGGAGGGCTCAGCGGGCTGAAGAAGGCTCCGTCGTCGCAGCCCACAGGAAGCAGCAGCAGGATCCACAGACCGGTCGCCCATCGCCACCTCACGGCCGCCTGCTGGCTGTGTATGTGAGTCTCCCCGAGAGTCCAGAGTCTTCATGCCCGTGATTCGGAAAGCTCGACTACCCGTACGCGCGTGTGTCCCTCTGGACTCAGGGGTTCTCCTTCGCCTACCGCAGAGCATGGCCCTGTCGGGACCTGGATGATTCCCTCTGGCTTCTGAGAGAGAGAGGGACACAGCGAGGGAGGTACAGAGAGAGATGAGAGAGACAGATGAGACAGAGAGAGAGAAGAGAGGGAGATTATAGGCATGTTTTCTCGCAAGTGGGAGTAAATGGTCTGTGGTTTTCGCCGTTTGCCTCGGGGCTCCTTTAAGTCACCTCTTGGTGAGCCCCTTGGTGCAGTTCCGCTCGGGCTAGGGAGCCGGGTGCCATTCGTTTTCCGTGCGGTTCCTGCTTGGGAGTGGGATGGTCTGGCTCCGTCGTGGTCGGGGGTGTGCCACCTGGCACCGGCAAGAGTAGGAACGTCCTCGCCGCTAGGAGGTGAGGCAGCTTTCCCATCCGAAGACGATGACAACCAAGCGGCCACTGACGAGGACCACCACTTCAACAGGAAGCCTGGATGCCAGGGAGTGGCGTGCAGGGAAGATGAGGAAGGAGATTCTGCCACCCTTGGGCCTCACGCCCCACCTAATGCTCATGCCTGCCTCCTCTGAGGGAGGCCGGAGGACAGAAAAGCAGAGATTATGGAGGGAGAACATCTGTCCCTCCACAGGGGCCTTTCTGGCTAGCTCAGCCATCCAAGGTGGCATCCCCGTGTTGGTTGGCAGCGCTTTCTCCTGCCGGGGTGCCAGCTTGTACACCGACACCATGCCCCCACATCTATTCTCTTCCTCCATGGTTTCCGAGGGCCTGCACCCTTCCTCATCTGAATGAACCCTGTGTGCCAGAAAACATTCCCACTCCATCAAGGTCAGCATTGGGGGCATCCACTGCATGAGGCTTTCCTTCTCCACAGTGCATTCTTAGTGACTGGGTAGGCCTGACGGCCGTGCCCATCCGCCCAGCCATTTGTTCTGTCAGCAAGGGAGTGAAGTCTTGGTGTCAGTGCCCCATCGGTGGTTCCCCATGATTCACACGGGCTGAGCGGCAGCACACCTTGCCTGGCCTTTGCCTTCTGAGGAAGAGGCTGTTTCACTTGGCGTCTGCTCTCCATTCGTTCCTTTCTTGCAGGGAGACATATGCTTGGCTTGTTCCTGGGGAAGTGTGGTCAGGGGTGGGCAATGGCTGGCAGGGGCCTTTGACCGCCACTGTTTGTACTGGGGAGGGGGCGCAAGAGCACGAGGGACTGAGTTCTGCGTGGCTGCAGGCTGATGGTGGCCCTGGTCCCCTTCCCTGAGGATGGGGGGTTGAATGCACTGCCTGGGTAACCGTTTTCTCTCCAGGCGAGAATGCCCAATCTTGCCCAGGCCTGCGGAAGCGGGCCTGTGCACGTGGTCCTAGGTAGGCTCTGCTTTCCCCGAGCTCTCTTGGGGCCCTCTGGGCCCCTGGAAAGGGTGACTTCTCCCCAAGGTCGGTCTTGGAGCTGGACGGTCCTGCGCGGGAAACACCGCCGCCTCCCTCCCTGCGTCCTGCTGGGCTGTCAGGTCTTAGCCAGGCACCGCTCTGGTCACATTTGCTGTCCCTGGGTCTTGCCTGGCTGCGCCTTTCGCCTACCCTGAAGAGCGGTGGGGGCAGGCAGGAGCCCAGGGCGATTAAGACAAGGCCAGTTCCTGGTGGGCTCCCGGGGCCCTTGGAGGCACAGGACACCTAAGTTTGTCAACTGTTACCTGGAGCCTTCCCTCGGGCCTCAGGTAACTCCTTGTGCCCCACGGGCCCCGTCCCCGCTCACCAGAGTTCATGACCGCCGTCGTGGGCAGTCACGCCTGTCCCCAGTGGGTCTCACTCCAGCTGAGATCCCAGGAAGAGGGATCTCAATGTTCGCCTCTCACCCTGAGGCCGGCCCTCCCCTGGGAGCTGGGATCCCAACCAGAGCTCTGCGGAAAGGGGTCCCGAGAAGAGGACGGGGAGGCTGTGCCCCCCCTCCCCGCCCCAAACGTGGTCCCTGTCCGGTCCGGGTCTCGTTCCCTGACAGCCACGTTCCGCACTCCCAGACACCCTAGGCAGTACCGTCTCGACCTCCGCCGCCGCCGCAGGTGGGGACCGCTGTCGTCATCCTGAATCACGAGGCCAACACCGCCACGGCCTGCTGAGAGCCTTGCCCGGCGCGCGAGCAGGCCTTACAACCGCGCAACCGCGCATGCGCAAGTCGCTGTCATCATGACAGTGGCCGTTGCATAGGGGCGCGTCCCTTGGCTGGAGCCCCCTGAGGCCAGACCGGGCGTGTCCTTGTCAGGCTCTGGCCCGTGCTCTCCAGGATGCCTGCGAGGGAAAATCGTCCGCGCTTCCGAGGAGGAGGAGGGCTCAGCGGGCTGAAGAAGGCTCCGTCGTCGCAGCCTGCAGGAAGCAGCAGCGGGATCCACAGACCGGTCGCCCATCGCCACCTCACGGCCGCCTGCTGGCTGTGTATGTGAGTCTCCCCGA
Organism: Lemur catta; assembly: GCF_020740605.2. Taxonomy (NCBI): domain Eukaryota; kingdom Metazoa; phylum Chordata; class Mammalia; order Primates; family Lemuridae; genus Lemur; species Lemur catta. The sequence continues at coordinate 10,584,239 of NC_059140.1, forward strand.
GAGTCCAGAGTCTTCATGCCCGTGACTCGGAAGGCTCGACTCCCAGTATGCCCGTGTGTCCCTCTGTCCTCAGGGGTCCTCCTTCGCCGGCCGCAGAGCCTGGCCCTGTCGGGACCTGGCTCAGTGCCTCTGGCTTCTCAGAGAGAGAGTGACAGAGAGAGAGAGAGAGAGGGACAGAGAGAGAGAGAGAGAGAGAGAGAGAGAGAGAGAGAGAGAGAGAGAGAGGGAGATTGTATGTATCTGGTCTCCCGAGTGGGAGTAAATGGTCTGTGGTGTTCGCCGTTTGCCTAGGGGCTCCTTTAAGTCTTCTCTTGGTGAGCCCCTTGGTGCAGTTCCGCTCCGGCTAGGGAGCCCGGTGCCATTCGTTTACTCTGGGGTTCCTGCATGGGGATGGGCCGGTGTGGTTCCGTCGTGGTCGGGGTCGGGGGGGCGTCAGCAGAGACCAGGAAGTCAAGGAACGTCCTCCCCACCAGGAGGTGAGCCAGCTTTCCCACCCGACGAGGATGACGGCCAAGCTTACGACGACCACCACCATCTCACCAGGAACTCTGGAGGCCAGAGAGGTGTGCAGGGAAGGCCAGGAAGGAGATTGTGCCACCCTTGAGCCTCATGCCCTACCTATGCTCATGCCTGCCTCCTATGAGGGAGGCCGGAGGGCAGAGAAGCAGAGATGATGGAGGGAGAACACCTGTCCCTCCACAGGGGCCTTTCTGGCTAGCTCAGCCATCCAAGGTGGCATCCCCGCGGCGGTTGGCAGCGCTTTCTCCTGCCGGGGTGACAGCTTGTACACGGACACCATGCCCCCACATCTTTTCTCTTCCTCCATGGTTTCCGAGGGCCTGCACCCTTCTTCATTGAGATGAACAGTGTGTGCCAGGAAACATTCCCACTCCATCAAGATCAGCACTGGGGCATCCACTGCGTGAGGCTTTCCTTCTCCACAGTGCATCCTTAGTGACTGGGTAGGCCTGACGTCGGTCCCCATCCGCCCAGCCATTTGTTCTGTCAGCAAGGGAGTGAAGTGTTGGTGTCAGTGCCCCATCGGTGGTTCCTCATGATTCACATGAGCTGAGCGGCAGCACACCTTGCCTGGCCTTTGCCTTCTGAGGAAGAGGCTGTTTCACTTGGCGTCCGCTCTCCGTTCGTTCCTTTCTTGCAGAGAGATATATGCTTGCCTCGTTCCTGCGGAAGCATGGATAAGGGTGGGTAACGGCTGGCAGGGGCCATTTCCCGCCTCTGTTTGCACAGAGGGTGTTGGGGAGGAGGAGGAGGAACTGGATTTGTGTGGCCGCAAGGTGGTGGTGGCCCTGGTCCACTTCGCTGAGGTTGGGGGGCTGAGTGCATTGCCTGGATAACCGTTTTCTCTTCAGGCGAGAATGTCCAGTCTTGCCCAGGCCTGCGGAAGCGGGCCTGTGCATGTGGTCCTAAGGTCGGGTCTGCTTTCCCCGAGCTCTCTTGGGGCCCTTTGGGCCCCTGGAAAGGGTGGCTTCTCCCCAAGGTCGGTCTTGGAGACGGCCCGTCCTGCGCGGGAAACACCGCCACCTCCCTCCCTGGATCCTGCTGGGCTGTCAGGTCTTAGCCAGGCAGCACACTGGTCACACTTGCTGGCCCTGGGTCTTGCCTGGCTGAGCCTTTCCTCCTACCCGGAAGAGCAGTGGGGGCAGGCAGGATCCCACGGCGACTAAGACCAGGCCTGTACCTGGTGGGCCCTGGGGGCCCCTGTAGGCACAGGACACCTAAGTTGCTGACCTGTTACCTGGAGCCTTCCCTCGGGCCTCAAGTCACTCCTTGTGCCCCACAGGCCCCGTCCCCGCTCACCAGAGTTCATGGCCGCCGCCGTGGGCAGCCTCGCCTGTCCCCAGTGGGTCTCATGTCAGCTGAGATCCCAGCAGGAGGGATGGCAATGTTCGCCTCTCACCCTGAGGCCGGCCCTCCCCTGGGAGCTGGGATCTCAACCAGAGCTCTGCGCAAAGAGGTCCTGAGAAAAGGACGGGGAGGCTGTGCCCCCCCTCTCGCCCCGGACCGTGGCCCTGGTGCGGTCCAGGTCTCATTGCCTCACAGCTTCCTTTGGCCCTCCCAGACACCCTAGGCAGCACCGTCTCGCCCTCCACCGCTGCCGCAGGTGGGCACCCCTGTCGCCATCGCAGGATTGCCAGGCCAAAGCCGCCCTGGCCTGCTGATAGACTTGCCCCTCGCGGGAGCCGGCCTTACAACCGCGCATGCGCAAGCTGCTGTCATTGTGACAGCGGCCATTGCCTAGGGGCGCGTCCCTAAGGCGGGAGCCCTCTGAGGCCAGGCCGGGCGCGTCCTTGTCAGGCTGTGGCCTGTCCTCTCCAGGATGCCTGCCAGGGGATCGTCCGCGCTTCCAAGGAGAAGGAGGAGGAGGGCTCAGCGGGCTGAAGAAGGCTCCGTCGTCGCAGCCCGCAGGAAGCAGCAGCAGGATCCACAGACCGGTCGCCCATCGCCACCTCACGGCCGCCTGCTGGCTGTGTATGTGAGTCTCCCCGAGAGTCCAGACTCTTCATACCCGTGACTCGGAAGGCTCGACTACCCGTACGCGCGTGTGTCCCTCTGGACTCAGGGGTTCTCCTTCGCCTACCGCAGAGCATGGCCCTGTCGGGACGTGGATGAGTGCCTCTGGCTTCTGAGAGAGAGAGGGACACAGCGAGGGAGGTACAGAGAGAGATGAGAGAGACAGATGAGACAGAGAGAGAGAAGAGAGGGAGATTATAGGTATGTTTTCTCGCAAGTGGGAGTAAATGGTCTGTGGTTTTCGCCGTTTGCCTCGGGGCTCCTTTAAGTCACCTCTTGGTGAGCCCCTTGGTGCAGTTCCGCTCGGGCTAGGGAGCCGGGTGCCATTCGTTTTCCGTGCGGTTCCTGCTTGGGAGTGGGATGGTCTGGCTCCGTCGTGGTCGGGGGTGTGCCACCTGGCACCGGCAAGAGTAGGAACGTCCTCGCCGCTAGGAGGTGAGGCAGCTTTCCCATCCGAAGACGATGACAACCAAGCGGCCACTGACGAGGACCACCACTTCAACAGGAAGCCTGGATGCCAGGGAGTGGCGTGCAGGGAAGATGAGGAAGGAGATTCTGCCACCCTTGGGCCTCACGCCCCACCTAATGCTCATGCCTGCCTCCTCTGAGGGAGGCCGGAGGACAGAAAAGCAGAGATTATGGAGGGAGAACATCTGTCCCTCCACAGGGGCCTTTCTGGCTAGCTCAGCCATCCAAGGTGGCATCCCCGTGTTGGTTGGCAGCGCTTTCCCCTGCCGGGGTGCCAGCTTGTACACTGACACCATGCCCCCACATCTATTCTCTTCCTCCATGGTTTCCGAGGGCCTGCACCCTTCCTGAACTGAATGAACCCTGTGTGCCAGAAAACATTCCCACTCCATCAAGGTCAGCATTGGGGGCATCCACTGCATGAGGCTTTCCTTCTCCACAGTGCATTCTTAGTGACTGGGGAGGCCTGACGTCCGTGCCCATCCGCCCAGCCATTTGTTCTGTCAGCAAGGGAGTGAAGTCTTGGTGTCAGTGCCCCATCGGTGGTTCCCCATGACTCACACGGGCTGAGCGGCAGCACACCTTGCCTGGCCTTTGCCTTCTGAGGAAGAGGATGTTTCACTTGGCGTCTGCTCTCCATTCGTTCCTTTCTTGCAGGGAGACATATGCTTGGCTTGTTCCTGGGGAAGTGTGGGCAGGGGTGGGCAATGGCTGGCAGGGGCCTTTGACCGCCACTGTTTGTACTGGGGGAGGGGGCGCAAGAGTACGAGGGACTGAGTTCTGCGTGGCTGCAGGCTGATGGTGGCCCTGGTCCCCTTCCCTGAGGATGGGGGGTTGAATGCACTGCCTGGGTAACCGTTTTCTCTCCAGGCGAGAATGCCCAATCTTGCCCAGGCCTGCGGAAGCGGGCCTGTGCACGTGGTCCTAGGTAGGCTCTGCTTTCCCCGAGCTCTCTTGGGGCCCTCTGGGCCCCTGGAAAGGGTGACTTCTCCCCAAGGTCGGTCTTGGAGCTGGACGGTCCTGCGCGGGAAACACCGCCGCCTCCCTCCCTGCGTCCTGCTGGGCTGTCAGGTCTTAGCCAGGCACCGCTCTGGTCACATTTGCTGTCCCTGGGTCTTGCCTGGCTGCGCCTTTCGCCTACCCTGAAGAGCGGTGGGGGCAGGCAGGAGCCCAGGGCGATTAAGACAAGGCCAGTTCCTGGTGGGCTCCCGGGGCCCTTGGAGGCACAGGACACCTAAGTTTGTCAACTGTTACCTGGAGCATTCCCTCGGGCCTCAGGTAACTCCTTGTGCCCCACGGGCCCCGTCCCCGCTCACCAGAGTTCATGACCGCCGTCGTGGGCAGTCACGCCTGTCCCCAGTGGGTCTCACTCCAGCTGAGATCCCAGGAAGAGGGATCTCAATGTTCGCCTCTCACGCTGAGGCCGGCCCTCCCCTGGGAGCTGGGATCCCAACCAGAGCTCTGCGGAAAGGTGTCCCGAGAAGAGGACGGGGAGGCTGTGCCCCCCCTCCCCGCCCCAAACGTGGTCCCTGTCCGGTCCGGGTCTCGTTCCCTGACAGCCACGTTCCGCACTCCCAGACACCCTAGGCAGCACCGTCTCGACCTCCGCCGCCGCCGCAGGTGGGGACCGCTCTCGTCATCCTGAATCACGAGGCCAACACCGCCACGGCCTGCTGAGAGCCTTGCCCGGCGCGCGAGCAGGCCTTACAACCGCGCAACCGCGCATGGGCAAGTCGCTGTCATCATGACAGTGGCCGTTGCATAGGGGCGCGTCCCTTGGCTGGAGCCCCCTGAGGCCAGACCGGGCGTGTCCTTGTCAGGCTCTGGCCCGTGCTCTCCAGGATGCCTGCGAGGGAATCGTCCGCGCTTCCGAGGAGGAGGAGGGCTCAGCGGGCTGAAGAAGGCTCCGTCGTCGCAGCCTGCAGGAAGCAGCAGCGGGATCCACAGACCGGTCGCCCATCGCCACCTCACGGCCGACTGCTGGCTGTGTATGTGAGTCTCCCCGAGAGTCCAGAGTCTTCATGCCCGTGACTCGGAAGGCTCGACTCCCAGTATGCCCGTGTGTCCCTTTGTCCTCAGGGGTCCTCCTTCGCCGGCCGCAGAGCCTGGCCCTGTCGGTACCTGGCTCAGTGCCTCTGGCTTCTGAGAGAGAGAGGGACAGAGAGAGAGATAGAGAGAGAGAGAGAGAGAGAGAGAGGGAGATTGTATGTATCTGGTCTCCCGAGTGGGAGTAAATGGTCTGTGGTGTTCGCCGTTTGCCTAGGAGCTCCTTTAAGTCACCTCTTGGTGAGCCCCTTGGTGCAGTTCTTCTCCGGCTAGGGAGCCCGGTGCCATTCGTTTACTCTGGGGTTCCTGCATGGGGATGGGCCGGTGTGGTTCCGTCGTGGTCGGGGTCGGGGGGGCGCCAGCAGAGACCAGGAAGTGAAGGAACGTCCTCCCCACCAGGAGGTGAGCCAGCTTTCCCACCCGACGAGGATGACGGCCAAGCTTACGACGACCACCACCATCTCACCAGGAACTCTGGAGGCCAGAGAGGTGTGCAGGGAAGGCCAGGAAGGAGATTGTGCCACCCTTGAGCCTCATGCCCTACCTATGCTCATGCCTGCCTCCTATGAGGGAGGCCGGAGGGCAGAGAAGCAGAGATGATGGAGGGAGAACACCTGTCCCTCCACAGGGGCCTTTCTGGCTAGCTCAGCCATCCAAGGTGGCATCCCCGCGGCGGTTGGCAGCGCTTTCTCCTGCCGGGGTGACAGCTTGTACACGGACACCATGCCCCCACATCTTTTCTCTTCCTCCATGGTTTCCGAGGGCCTGCACCCTTCTTCATTGAGATGAACAGTGTGTGCCAGGAAACATTCCCACTCCATCAAGATCAGCATTGGGGCATCCACTGCGTGAGGCTTTCCTTCTCCACAGTGCATCCTTAGTGACTGGGTAGGCCTGACGTCGGTGCCCATCCGCCCAGCCATTTGTTCTGTCAGCAAGGGAGTGAAGTGTTGGTGTCAGTGCCCCATCGGTGGTTCCTCATGATTCACATGAGCTGAGCGGCAGCACACCTTGCCTGGCCTTTGCCTTCTGAGGAAGAGGCTGTTTCACTTGGCGTCCGCTCTCCGTTCGTTCCTTTCTTGCAGAGAGATATATGCTTGCCTCGTTCCTGCGGAAGCACGGATAAGGGTGGGTAACGGCTGGCAGGGGCCATTTCCCGCCTCTGTTTGCACTGAGGGTGTTGGGGAGGAGGAGGAGGAACTGGATTTGTGTGGCCGCAAGGTGGTGGTGGCCCTGGTCCACTTCGCTGAGGTTGGGGGGCTGAGTGCATTGCCTGGATAACCGTTTTCCCTTCAGGCGAGAATGTCCAGTCTTGCCCAGGCCTGCGGAAGCGGGCCTGTGCATGTGGTCCTAAGGTCGGGTCTGCTTTCCCCGAGCTCTCTTGGGGCCCTTTGGGCCCCTGGAAAGGGTGGCTTTTCCCCAAGGTCGGTCTTGGAGACGGCCGGTCCTGCGCGGGAAACACCGCCACCTCCCTCCCTGGATCCTGCTGGGCTGTCAGGTCTTAGCCAGGCAGCACACTGGTCACACTTGCTGGCCCTGGGTCTTGCCTGGCTGAGCCTTTCCTCCTACCCGGAAGAGCAGTGGGGGCAGGCAGGATCCCACGGCGACTAAGACCAGGCCTGTACCTGGTGGGCCCTGGGGGCCCCTGTAGGCACAGGACACCTAAGTTGCTGACCTGTTACCTGGAGCCTTCCCTCGGGCCTCAAGTCACTCCTTGTGCCCCACAGGCCCCGTCCCCGCTCACCAGAGTTCATGGCCGCCGCCGTGGGCAGCCTCGCCTGTCCCCAGTGGGTCTCATGTCAGCTGAGATCCCAGCAGGAGGGATGGCAATGTTCGCCTCTCACCCTGAGGCCGGCCCTCCCCTGGGAGCTGGGATCCCAACCAGAGCTCTGCGCAAAGAGGTCCTGAGAAAAGGACGGGGAGGCTGTGCCCCCCCTCTCGCCCCGGACCGTGGCCCTGGTGCGGTCCAGGTCTCATTGCCTCACAGCTTCCTTTGGCCCTCCCAGACACCCTAGGCAGCACCGTCTCGCCCTCCACCGCCGCCGCAGGTGGGCACCCCTGTCGCCATCGCAGGATTGCCAGGCCAAAGCCGCCCTGGCCTGCTGATAGACTTGCCCCTCGCGGGAGCCGGCCTTACAACCGCGCATGCGCAAGCCGCTGTCATTGTGACAGCGGCCGTTGCCTAGGGGCGCGTCCCTAAGGCGGGAGCCCTCTGAGGCCAGGCCGGGCGCGTCCTTGTCAGGCTGTGGCCTGTCCTCTCCAGGATGCCTGCCAGGGGATCGTCCGCGCTTCCAAGGAGAAGGAGGAGGAGGGCTCAGCGGGCTGAAGAAGGCTCCGTCGTCGCAGCCCGCAGGAAGCAGCAGCAGGATCCACAGACCGGTCGCCCATCGCCACCTCACGGCCGCCTGCTGGCTGTGTATGTGAGTCTCCCCGAGAGTCCAGACTCTTCATACCCGTGACTCGGAAGGCTCGACTACCCGTACGCGCGTGTGTCCCTCTGGACTCAGGGGTTCTCCTTCGCCTACCGCAGAGCATGGCCCTGTCGGGACGTGGATGAGTGCCTCTGGCTTCTGAGAGAGAGAGGGACACAGCGAGGGAGGTACAGAGAGAGATGAGAGAGACAGATGAGACAGAGAGAGAGAAGAGAGGGAGATTATAGGTATGTTTTCTCGCAAGTGGGAGTAAATGGTCTGTGGTTTTCGCCGTTTGCCTCGGGGCTCCTTTAAGTCACCTCTTGGTGAGCCCCTTGGTGCAGTTCCGCTCGGGCTAGGGAGCCGGGTGCCATTCGTTTTCCGTGCGGTTCCTGCTTGGGAGTGGGATGGTCTGGCTCCGTCGTGGTCGGGGGTGTGCCACCTGGCACCGGCAAGAGTAGGAACGTCCTCGCCGCTAGGAGGTGAGGCAGCTTTCCCATCCGAAGACGATGACAACCAAGCGGCCACTGACGAGGACCACCACTTCAACAGGAAGCCTGGATGCCAGGGAGTGGCGTGCAGGGAAGATGAGGAAGGAGATTCTGCCACCCTTGGGCCTCACGCCCCACCTAATGCTCATGCCTGCCTCCTCTGAGGGAGGCCGGAGGACAGAAAAGCAGAGATTATGGAGGGAGAACATCTGTCCCTCCACAGGGGCCTTTCTGGCTAGCTCAGCCATCCAAGGTGGCATCCCCGTGTTGGTTGGCAGCGCTTTCCCCTGCCGGGGTGCCAGCTTGTACACTGACACCATGCCCCCACATCTATTCTCTTCCTCCATGGTTTCCGAGGGCCTGCACCCTTCCTGAACTGAATGAACCCTGTGTGCCAGAAAACATTCCCACTCCATCAAGGTCAGCATTGGGGGCATCCACTGCATGAGGCTTTCCTTCTCCACAGTGCATTCTTAGTGACTGGGGAGGCCTGACGTCCGTGCCCATCCGCCCAGCCATTTGTTCTGTCAGCAAGGGAGTGAAGTCTTGGTGTCAGTGCCCCATCGGTGGTTCCCCATGACTCACACGGGCTGAGCGGCAGCACACCTTGCCTGGCCTTTGCCTTCTGAGGAAGAGGATGTTTCACTTGGCGTCTGCTCTCCATTCGTTCCTTTCTTGCAGGGAGACATATGCTTGGCTTGTTCCTGGGGAAGTGTGGGCAGGGGTGGGCAATGGCTGGCAGGGGCCTTTGACCGCCACTGTTTGTACTGGGGGAGGGGGCGCAAGAGTACGAGGGACTGAGTTCTGCGTGGCTGCAGGCTGATGGTGGCCCTGGTCCCCTTCCCTGAGGATGGGGGGTTGAATGCACTGCCTGGGTAACCGTTTTCTCTCCAGGCGAGAATGCCCAATCTTGCCCAGGCCTGCGGAAGCGGGCCTGTGCACGTGGTCCTAGGTAGGCTCTGCTTTCCCCGAGCTCTCTTGGGGCCCTCTGGGCCCCTGGAAAGGGTGACTTCTCCCCAAGGTCGGTCTTGGAGCTGGACGGTCCTGCGCGGGAAACACCGCCGCCTCCCTCCCTGCGTCCTGCTGGGCTGTCAGGTCTTAGCCAGGCACCGCTCTGGTCACATTTGCTGTCCCTGGGTCTTGCCTGGCTGCGCCTTTCGCCTACCCTGAAGAGCGGTGGGGGCAGGCAGGAGCCCAGGGCGATTAAGACAAGGCCAGTTCCTGGTGGGCTCCCGGGGCCCTTGGAGGCACAGGACACCTAAGTTTGTCAACTGTTACCTGGAGCATTCCCTCGGGCCTCAGGTAACTCCTTGTGCCCCACGGGCCCCGTCCCCGCTCACCAGAGTTCATGACCGCCGTCGTGGGCAGTCACGCCTGTCCCCAGTGGGTCTCACTCCAGCTGAGATCCCAGGAAGAGGGATCTCAATGTTCGCCTCTCACGCTGAGGCCGGCCCTCCCCTGGGAGCTGGGATCCCAACCAGAGCTCTGCGGAAAGGTGTCCCGAGAAGAGGACGGGGAGGCTGTGCCCCCCCCTCCCCGCCCCAAACGTGGTCCCTGTCCGGTCCGGGTCTCGTTCCCTGACAGCCACGTTCCGCACTCCCAGACACCCTAGGCAGCACCGTCTCGACCTCCGCCGCCGCCGCAGGTGGGGACTGCTCTCGTCATCCTGAATCACGAGGCCAACACCGCCACGGCCTGCTGAGAGCCTTGCCCGGCGCGCGAGCAGGCCTTACAACCGCGCAACCGCGCATGCGCAAGTCGCTGTCATCATGACAGTGGCCGTTGCATAGGGGCGCGTCCCTTGGCTGGAGCCCCCTGAGGCCAGACCGGGCGTGTCCTTGTCAGGCTCTGGCCCGTGCTCTCCAGGATGCCTGCGAGGGAATCGTCCGCGCTTCCGAGGAGGAGGAGGGCTCAGCGGGCTGAAGAAGGCTCCGTCGTCGCAGCCTGCAGGAAGCAGCAGCGGGATCCACAGACCGGTCGCCCATCGCCACCTCACGGCCGACTGCTGGCTGTGTATGTGAGTCTCCCCGAGAGTCCAGAGTCTTCATGCCCGTGACTCGGAAGGCTCGACTCCCAGTATGCCCGTGTGTCCCTTTGTCCTCAGGGGTCCTCCTTCGCCGGCCGCAGAGCCTGGCCCTGTCGGTACCTGGCTCAGTGCCTCTGGCTTCTGAGAGAGAGAGGGACAGAGAGAGAGATAGAGAGAGAGAGAGAGAGAGAGAGAGGGAGATTGTATGTATCTGGTCTCCCGAGTGGGAGTAAATGGTCTGTGGTGTTCGCCGTTTGCCTAGGAGCTCCTTTAAGTCACCTCTTGGTGAGCCCCTTGGTGCAGTTCTTCTCCGGCTAGGGAGCCCGGTGCCATTCGTTTACTCTGGGGTTCCTGCATGGGGATGGGCCGGTGTGGTTCCGTCGTGGTCGGGGTCGGGGGGGCGCCAGCAGAGACCAGGAAGTGAAGGAACGTCCTCCCCACCAGGAGGTGAGCCAGCTTTCCCACCCGACGAGGATGACGGCCAAGCTTACGACGACCACCACCATCTCACCAGGAACTCTGGAGGCCAGAGAGGTGTGCAGGGAAGGCCAGGAAGGAGATTGTGCCACCCTTGAGCCTCATGCCCTACCTATGCTCATGCCTGCCTCCTATGAGGGAGGCCGGAGGGCAGAGAAGCAGAGATGATGGAGGGAGAACACCTGTCCCTCCACAGGGGCCTTTCTGGCTAGCTCAGCCATCCAAGGTGGCATCCCCGCGGCGGTTGGCAGCGCTTTCTCCTGCCGGGGTGACAGCTTGTACACGGACACCATGCCCCCACATCTTTTCTCTTCCTCCATGGTTTCCGAGGGCCTGCACCCTTCTTCATTGAGATGAACAGTGTGTGCCAGGAAACATTCCCACTCCATCAAGATCAGCATTGGGGCATCCACTGCGTGAGGCTTTCCTTCTCCACAGTGCATCCTTAGTGACTGGGTAGGCCTGACGTCGGTGCCCATCCGCCCAGCCATTTGTTCTGTCAGCAAGGGAGTGAAGTGTTGGTGTCAGTGCCCCATCGGTGGTTCCTCATGATTCACATGAGCTGAGCGGCAGCACACCTTGCCTGGCCTTTGCCTTCTGAGGAAGAGGCTGTTTCACTTGGCGTCCGCTCTCCGTTCGTTCCTTTCTTGCAGAGAGATATATGCTTGCCTCGTTCCTGCGGAAGCATGGATAAGGGTGGGTAACGGCTGGCAGGGGCCATTTCCCGCCTCTGTTTGCACTGAGGGTGTTGGGGAGGAGGAGGAGGAACTGGATTTGTGTGGCCGCAAGGTGGTGGTGGCCCTGGTCCACTTCGCTGAGGTTGGGGGGCTGAGTGCATTGCCTGGATAACCGTTTTCCCTTCAGGCGAGAATGTCCAGTCTTGCCCAGGCCTGCGGAAGCGGGCCTGTGCATGTGGTCCTAAGGTCGGGTCTGCTTTCCCCGAGCTCTCTTGGGGCCCTTTGGGCCCCTGGAAAGGGTGGCTTCTCCCCAAGGTCGGTCTTGGAGACGGCCGGTCCTGCGCGGGAAACACCGCCACCTCCCTCCCTGGATCCTGCTGGGCTGTCAGGTCTTAGCCAGGCACCACACTGGTCACACTTGCTGGCCCTGGGTCTTGCCTGGCTGAGCCTTTCCTCCTACCCGGAAGAGCAGTGGGGGCAGGCAGGATCCCACGGCGACTAAGACCAGGCCTGTACCTGGTGGGCCCTGGGGGCCCCTGTAGGCACAGGACACCTAAGTTGCTGACCTGTTACCTGGAGCCTTCCCTCGGGCCTCAAGTCACTCCTTGTGCCCCACAGGCCCCGTCCCCGCTCACCAGAGTTCATGGCCGCCGCCGTGGGCAGCCTCGCCTGTCCCCAGTGGGTCTCATGTCAGCTGAGATCCCAGCAGGAGGGATGGCAATGTTCGCCTCTCACCCTGAGGCCGGCCCTCCCCTGGGAGCTGGGATCCCAACCAGAGCTCTGCGCAAAGAGGTCCTGAGAAAAGGACGGGGAGGCTGTGCCCCCCCTCTCGCCCCGGACCGTGGCCCTGGTGCGGTCCAGGTCTCATTGCCTCACAGCTTCCTTTGGCCCTCCCAGACACCCTAGGCAGCACCGTCTCGCCCTCCACCGCCGCCGCAGGTGGGCACCCCTGTCGCCATCGCAGGATTGCCAGGCCAAAGCCGCCCTGGCCTGCTGATAGACTTGCCCCTCGCGGGAGCCGGCCTTACAACCGCGCATGCGCAAGCCGCTGTCATTGTGACAGCGGCCGTTGCCTAGGGGCGCGTCCCTAAGGCGGGAGCCCTCTGAGGCCAGGCCGGGCGCGTCCTTGTCAGGCTGTGGCCTGTCCTCTCCAGGATGCCTGCCAGGGGATCGTCCGCGCTTCCAAGGAGAAGGAGGAGGAGGGCTCAGCGGGCTGAAGAAGGCTCCGTCGTCGCAGCCCGCAGGAAGCAGCAGCAGGATCCACAGACCGGTCGCCCATCGCCACCTCATGGCCGCCTGCTGGCTGTGTATGTGAGTCTCCCCGAGAGTCCAGACTCTTCATACCCGTGACTCGGAAGGCTCGACTACCCGTACGCGCGTGTGTCCCTCTGGACTCAGGGGTTCTCCTTCGCCTACCGCAGAGCATGGCCCTGTCGGGACGTGGATGAGTGCCTCTGGCTTCTGAGAGAGAGAGGGACACAGCGAGGGAGGTACAGAGAGAGATGAGAGAGACAGATGAGACAGAGAGAGAGAAGAGAGGGAGATTATAGGTATGTTTTCTCGCAAGTGGGAGTAAATGGTCTGTGGTTTTCGCCGTTTGCCTCGGGGCTCCTTTAAGTCACCTCTTGGTGAGCCCCTTGGTGCAGTTCCGCTCGGGCTAGGGAGCCGGGGTGCCATTCGTTTTCCGTGCGGTTCCTGCTTGGGAGTGGGATGGTCTGGCTCCGTCGTGGTCGGGGGTGTGCCACCTGGCACCGGCAAGAGTAGGAACGTCCTCGCCGCTAGGAGGTGAGGCAGCTTTCCCATCCGAAGACGATGACAACCAAGCGGCCACTGACGAGGACCACCACTTACTTCAACAGGAAGCCTGGATGCCAGGGAGTGGCGTGCAGGGAAGATGAGGAAGGAGATTCTGCCACCCTTGGGCCTCACGCCCCACCTAATGCTCATGCCTGCCTCCTCTGAGGGAGGCCGGAGGACAGAAAAGCAGAGATTATGGAGGGAGAACATCTGTCCCTCCACAAGGGCCTTTCTGGCTAGCTCAGCCATCCAAGGTGGCATCCCCGTGGTGGTTGGCAGCGCTTTCTCCTGCCGGGGTGCCAGCTTGTACACCGACACCATGCCCCCACATCTATTCTCTTCCTCCATGGTTTCCGAGGGCCTGCACCCTTCCTCATCTGAATGAACCCTGTGTGCCAGAAAACATTCCCACTCCATCAAGGTCAGCATTGGGGGCATCCACTGCATGAGGCTTTCCTTCTCCACAGTGCATTCTTAGTGACTGGGTAGGCCTGACGTCCGTGCCCATCCGCCCAGCCATTTGTTCTGTCAGCAAGGGAGTGAAGTCTTGGTGTCAGTGCCCCATCGGTGGTTCCCCATGACTCACACGGGCTGAGCGGCAGCACACCTTGCCTGGCCTTTGCCTTCTGAGGAAGAGGATGTTTCACTTGGCGTCTGCTCTCCATTCGTTCCTTTCTTGCAGGGAGACATATGCTTGGCTTGTTCCTGGGGAAGTGTGGGCAGGGGTGGGCAATGGCTGGCAGGGGCCTTTGACCGCCACTGTTTGTACTGGGGGAGGGGGCGCAAGAGTACGAGGGACTGAGTTCTGCGTGGCTGCAGGCTGATGGTGGCCCTGGTCCCCTTCCCTGAGGATGGGGGGTTGAATGCACTGCCTGGGTAACCGTTTTCTCTCCAGGCGAGAATGCCCAATCTTGCCCAGGCCTGCGGAAGCGGGCCTGTGCACGTGGTCCTAGGTAGGCTCTGCTTTCCCCGAGCTCTCTTGGGGCCCTCTGGGCCCCTGGAAAGGGTGACTTCTCCCCAAGGTCGGTCTTGGAGCTGGACGGTCCTGCGCGGGAAACACCGCCGCCTCCCTCCCTGCGTCCTGCTGGGCTGTCAGGTCTTAGCCAGGCACCGCTCTGGTCACATTTGCTGTCCCTGGGTCTTGCCTGGCTGCGCCTTTCCGCCTACCCTGAAGAGCGGTGGGGGCAGGCAGGAGCCCAGGGCGATTAAGACAAGGCCAGTTCCTGGTGGGCTCCCGGGGCCCTTGGAGGCACAGGACACCTAAGTTTGTCAACTGTTACCTGGAGCCTTCCCTCGGGCCTCAGGTAACTCCTTGTGCCCCACGGGCCCCGTCCCCGCTCACCAGAGTTCATGACCGCCGTCGTGGGCAGTCACGCCTGTCCCCAGTGGGTCTCACTCCAGCTGAGATCCCAGGAAGAGGGATCTCAATGTTCGCCTCTCACCCTGAGGCCGGCGCTCCCCTGGGAGCTGGGATCCCAACCAGAGCTCTGCGCAAAGGGGTCCCGAGAAGAGGACGGGAGGCTGTGCCCCCCCTCCCCGCCCCAAACGTGGTCCCTGTCCGGTCCGGGTCTCGTTCCCTGACAGCCACGTTCCGCACTCCCAGACACCCTGGGCAGCACCGTCTCGACCTCCGCCGCCGCCGCAGGTGGGGACCGCTGTCGTCATCCTGAATCGCGAGGCCAACACCGCCACGGTCTGCTGAGAGCCTTGCCTGGCGCGCGAGCAGGCCTTACAACCGCGCAACCGCGCATGCGCATGTCGCTGTCATCATGACAGCGGCCGTTGCCTAGGGGCGCGTCCCTTGGCGGGAGCCCTCTGAGGCCAGACGGGGCGTGTCCTTGACAGGCTCTGGCCCGTGCTCTCCAGGATGCCTGCGAGGGAATCGTCCGCGCTTCCGAGGAGGAGGAGGAGGGCTCAGCGGGCTGAAGAAGGCTCCGTCATCGCAGCCTACAGGAAGCAGCAGCGGGATCCCCAGACCGGTCGCCCATCGCCACCTCACAGCCGCCTGCTGGCTGTGTATGTGAGTCTCCCCGAGAGTCCAGAGTCTTCATGCCCGTGACTCGGAAGGCTCGACTCCCAGTATGCCCGTGTGTCCCTCTGTCCTCAGGGGTCCTCCTTCGCCGGCCGCAGAGCCTGGCCCTGTCGGGACCTGGCTCAGTGCCTCTGGCTTCTGAGAGAGAGAGGGACAGAGAGAGAGAGAGAGAGAGAGAGAGAGAGAGAGAGAGAGAGAGAGAGGGAGATTGTATGTATCTGGTCTCCCGAGTGGGAGTAAATGGTCTGTGGTGTTCGCCGTTTGCCTAGGGGCTCCTTTAAGTCACCTCTTGGTGAGCCCCTTGGTGCAGTTCCGCTCCGGCTAGGGAGCCCGGTGCCATTCGTTTACTCTGGGGTTCCTGCATGGGGATGGGCCGGTGTGGTTCCGTCGTGGTCGGGGTCGGGGGGGCGCCAACAGAGACCAGGAAGTGAAGGAACGTCCTCCCCACCAGGAGGTGAGCCAGCTTTCCCACCCGACGAGGATGACGGCCAAGCTTACGACGACCACCACCATCTCACCAGGAACTCTGGAGGCCAGAGAGGTGTGCAGGGAAGGCCAGGAAGGAGATTGTGCCACCCTTGAGCCTCATGCCCTACCTATGCTCATGCCTGCCTCCTATGAGGGAGGCCGGAGGGCAGAGAAGCAGAGATGATGGAGGGACAACACCTGTCCCTCCACAGGGGCCTTTCTGGCTAGCTCAGCCATCCAAGGTGGCATCCCCGCGGCGGTTGGCAGCGCTTTCTCCTGCCGGGGTGACAGCTTGTACACGGACACCATGCCCCCACATCTTTTCTCTTCCTCCATGGTTTCCGAGGGCCTGCACCCTTCTTCATTGAGATGAACAGTGTGTGCCAGGAAACATTCCCACTCCATCAAGATCAGCACTGGGGCATCCACTGCGTGAGGCTTTCCTTCTCCACAGTGCATCCTTAGTGACTGGGTAGGCCTGACGTCGGTGCCCATCCGCCCAGCCATTTGTTCTGTCAGCAAGGGAGTGAAGTCTTGGTGTCAGTGCCCCATCGGTGGTTCCTCATGATTCACATGAGCTGAGCGGCAGCACACCTTGCCTGGCCTTTGCCTTCTGAGGAAGAGGCTGTTTCACTTGGCGTCCGCTCTCCGTTCGTTCCTTTCTTGCAGAGAGATATATGCTTGCCTCGTTCCTGCGGAAGCATGGATAAGGGTGGGTAACGGCTGGCAGGGGCCATTTCCC
Organism: Lemur catta; assembly: GCF_020740605.2. Lineage (NCBI taxonomy): Eukaryota > Metazoa > Chordata > Mammalia > Primates > Lemuridae > Lemur > Lemur catta. The sequence goes on from NC_059140.1 coordinate 10,600,406, forward strand.
GCCTCTGTTTGCACTGAGGGTGTTGGGGAGCAGGAGGAGGAACTGGATTTGTGTGGCCGCAAGGTGGTGGTGGCCCTGGTCCACTTCGCTGAGGTTGGGGGGCTGAGTGCATTGCCTGGATAACCGTTTTCTCTTCAGGCGAGAATGTCCAGTCTTGCCCAGGCCTGCGGAAGCGGGCCTGTGCATGTGGTCCTAAGGTCGGGTCTGCTTTCCCCGAGCTCTCCCCTGGAAAGGGTGCCTTCTCCCCAAGGTCGGTCTTGGAGACGGCCGGTCCTGCGCGGGAAACACCGCCACCTCCCTCCCTGGATCCTGCTGGGCTGTCAGGTCTTAGCCAGGCACCACACTGGTCACACTTGCTGGCCCTGGGTCTTGCCTGGCTGAGCCTTTCCTCCTATCCGGAAGAGCAGTGGGGGCAGGCAGGATCCCACGGCGACTAAGACCAGGCCTGTACCTGGTGGGCCCTGGGGGCCCCTGTAGGCACAGGACACCTAAGTTGCTGACCTGTTACCTGGAGCCTTCCCTCGGGCCTCAAGTCACTCCTTGTGCCCCACAGGCCCCGTCCCCGCTCACCAGAGTTCATGGCCGCCGCCGTGGGCAGCCTCGCCTGTCCCCAGTGGGTCTCATGTCAGCTGAGATCCCAGCAGGAGGGATGGCAATGTTCGCCTCTCACCCTGAGGCCGGCCCTCCCCTGGGAGCTGGGATCCCAACCAGAGCTCTGCGCAAAGAGGTCCTGAGAAAAGGACGGGGAGGCTGTGCCCCCCCTCTCGCCCCGGACCGTGGCCCTGGTGCGGTCCAGGTCTCATTGCCTCACAGCTTCCTTTGGCCCTCCCAGACACCCTAGGCAGCACCGTCTCGCCCTCCACCGCCGCCGCAGGTGGGCACCCCTGTCGCCATCGCAGGATTGCCAGGCCAAAGCCGCCCTGGCCTGCTGATAGACTTGCCCCTCGCGGGAGCCGGCCTTACAACCGCGCATGCGCAAGCCGCTGTCATTGTGACAGCGGCCGTTGCCTAGGGGCGCGTCCCTAAGGCGGGAGCCCTCTGAGGCCAGGCCGGGCGCGTCCTTGTCAGGCTGTGGCCTGTCCTCTCCAGGATGCCTGCCAGGGGATCGTCCGCGCTTCCAAGGAGAAGGAGGAGGAGGGCTCAGCGGGCTGAAGAAGGCTCCGTCGTCGCAGCCCGCAGGAAGCAGCAGCAGGATCCACAGACCGGTCGCCCATCGCCACCTCATGGCCGCCTGCTGGCTGTGTATGTGAGTCTCCCCGAGAGTCCAGAGTCTTCATACCCGTGACTCGGAAGGCTCGACTACCCGTACGCGCGTGTGTCCCTCTGGACTCAGGGGTTCTCCTTCGCCTACCGCAGTGCATGGCCCTGTCGGGACGTGGATGAGTGCCTCTGGCTTCTGAGAGAGAGAGGGACACAGCGAGGGAGGTACAGAGAGAGATGAGAGAGACAGATGAGACAGAGAGAGAGAAGAGAGGGAGATTATAGGTATGTTTTCTCGCAAGTGGGAGTAAATGGTCTGTGGTTTTCGCCGTTTGCCTCGGGGCTCCTTTAAGTCACCTCTTGGTGAGCCCCTTGGTGCAGTTCCGCTCGGGCTAGGGAGCCGGGTGCCATTCGTTTTCCGTGCGGTTCCTGCTTGGGAGTGGGATGGTCTGGCTCCGTCGTGGTCGGGGCTGTGCCACCTGGCACCGGCAAGAGTAGGAACGTCCTCGCCGCTAGGAGGTGAGGCAGCTTTCCCATCCGAAGACGATGACAACCAAGCGGCCACTGACGAGGACCACCACTTACTTCAACAGGAAGCCTGGATGCCAGGGAGTGGCGTGCAGGGAAGATGAGGAAGGAGATTCTGCCACCCTTGGGCCTCACGCCCCACCTAATGCTCATGCCTGCCTCCTCTGAGGGAGGCCGGAGGACAGAAAAGCAGAGATTATGGAGGGAGAACATCTGTCCCTCCACAAGGGCCTTTCTGGCTAGCTCAGCCATCCAAGGTGGCATCCCCGTGGTGGTTGGCAGCGCTTTCTCCTGCCGGGGTGCCAGCTTGTACACCGACACCATGCCCCCACATCTATTCTTTTCCTCCATGGTTTCCGAGGGCCTGCACCCTTCCTCATCTGAATGAACCCTGTGTGCCAGAAAACATTCCCACTCCATCAAGGTCAGCATTGGGGGCATCCACTGCATGAGGCTTTCCTTCTCCACAGTGCATTCTTAGTGACTGGGTAGGCCTGACGTCCGTGCCCATCCGCCCAGCCATTTGTTCTGTCAGCAAGGGAGTGAAGTCTTGGTGTCAGTGCCCCATCGGTGGTTCCCCATGACTCACACGGGCTGAGCGGCAGCACACCTTGCCTGGCCTTTGCCTTCTGAGGAAGAGGATGTTTCACTTGGCGTCTGCTCTCCATTCGTTCCTTTCTTGCAGGGAGACATATGCTTGGCTTGTTACTGGGGAAGTGTGGGCAGGGGTGGGCAATGGCTGGCAGGGGCCTTTGACCGCCACTGTTTGTACTGGGGGAGGGGGCGCAAGAGTACGAGGGACTGAGTTCTGCGTGGCTGCAGGCTGATGGTGGCCCTGGTCCCCTTCCCTGAGGATGGGGGGTTGAATGCACTGCCTGGGTAACCGTTTTCTCTCCAGGCGAGAATGCCCAATCTTGCCCAGGCCTGCGGAAGCGGGCCTGTGCACGTGGTCCTAGGTAGGCTCTGCTTTCCCCGAGCTCTCTTGGGGCCCTCTGGGCCCCTGGAAAGGGTGACTTCTCCCCAAGGTCGGTCTTGGAGCTGGACGGTCCTGCGCGGGAAACACCGCCGCCTCCCTCCCTGCGTCCTGCTGGGCTGTCAGGTCTTAGCCAGGCACCGCTCTGGTCACATTTGCTGTCCCTGGGTCTTGCCTGGCTGCGCCTTTCCGCCTACCCTGAAGAGCGGTGGGGGCAGGCAGGAGCCCAGGGCGATTAAGACAAGGCCAGTTCCTGGTGGGCTCCCGGGGCCCTTGGAGGCACAGGACACCTAAGTTTGTCAACTGTTACCTGGAGCCTTCCCTCGGGCCTCAGGTAACTCCTTGTGCCCCACGGGCCCCGTCCCCGCTCACCAGAGTTCATGACCGCCGTCGTGGGCAGTCACGCCTGTCCCCAGTGGGTCTCACTCCAGCTGAGATCCCAGGAAGAGGGATCTCAATGTTCGCCTCTCACCCTGAGGCCGGCGCTCCCCTGGGAGCTGGGATCCCAACCAGAGCTCTGCGCAAAGGGGTCCCGAGAAGAGGACGGGAGGCTGTGCCCCCCCTCCCCGCCCCAAACGTGGTCCCTGTCCGGTCCGGGTCTCGTTCCCTGACAGCCACGTTCCGCACTCCCAGACACCCTGGGCAGCACCGTCTCGACCTCCGCCGCCGCCGCAGGTGGGGACCGCTGTCGTCATCCTGAATCGCGAGGCCAACACCGCCACGGTCTGCTGAGAGCCTTGCCTGGCGCGCGAGCAGGCCTTACAACCGCGCAACCGCGCATGCGCATGTCGCTGTCATCATGACAGCGGCCGTTGCCTAGGGGCGCGTCCCTTGGCGGGAGCCCTCTGAGGCCAGACGGGGCGTGTCCTTGACAGGCTCTGGCCCGTGCTCTCCAGGATGCCTGCGAGGGAATCGTCCGCGCTTCCGAGGAGGAGGAGGAGGGCTCAGCGGGCTGAAGAAGGCTCCGTCATCGCAGCCTACAGGAAGCAGCAGCGGGATCCCCAGACCGGTCGCCCATCGCCACCTCACAGCCGCCTGCTGGCTGTGTATGTGAGTCTCCCCGAGAGTCCAGAGTCTTCATGCCCGTGACTCGGAAGGCTCGACTCCCAGTATGCCCGTGTGTCCCTCTGTCCTCAGGGGTCCTCCTTCGCCGGCCGCAGAGCCTGGCCCTGTCGGGACCTGGCTCAGTGCCTCTGGCTTCTGAGAGAGAGAGGGACAGAGAGAGAGAGAGAGAGAGAGAGAGAGAGAGAGAGAGAGAGAGAGAGAGAGAGAGAGGGAGATTGTATGTATCTGGTCTCCCGAGTGGGAGTAAATGGTCTGTGGTGTTCGCCGTTTGCCTAGGGGCTCCTTTAAGTCACCTCTTGGTGAGCCCCTTGGTGCAGTTCCGCTCCGGCTAGGGAGCCCGGTGCCATTCGTTTACTCTGGGGTTCCTGCATGGGGATGGGCCGGTGTGGTTCCGTCGTGGTCGGGGTCGGGGGGGCGCCAACAGAGACCAGGAAGTGAAGGAACGTCCTCCCCACCAGGAGGTGAGCCAGCTTTCCCACCCGACGAGGATGACGGCCAAGCTTACGACGACCACCACCATCTCACCAGGAACTCTGGAGGCCAGAGAGGTGTGCAGGGAAGGCCAGGAAGGAGATTGTGCCACCCTTGAGCCTCATGACCTACCTATGCTCATGCCTGCCTCCTATGAGGGAGGCCGGAGGGCAGAGAAGCAGAGATGATGGAGGGACAACACCTGTCCCTCCACAGGGGCCTTTCTGGCTAGCTCAGCCATCCAAGGTGGCATCCCCGCGGCGGTTGGCAGCGCTTTCTCCTGCCGGGGTGACAGCTTGTACACGGACACCATGCCCCCACATCTTTTCTCTTCCTCCATGGTTTCCGAGGGCCTGCACCCTTCTTCATTGAGATGAACAGTGTGTGCCAGGAAACATTCCCACTCCATCAAGATCAGCACTGGGGCATCCACTGCGTGAGGCTTTCCTTCTCCACAGTGCATCCTTAGTGACTGGGTAGGCCTGACGTCGGTGCCCATCCGCCCAGCCATTTGTTCTGTCAGCAAGGGAGTGAAGTCTTGGTGTCAGTGCCCCATCGGTGGTTCCTCATGATTCACATGAGCTGAGCGGCAGCACACCTTGCCTGGCCTTTGCCTTCTGAGGAAGAGGCTGTTTCACTTGGCGTCCGCTCTCCGTTCGTTCCTTTCTTGCAGAGAGATATATGCTTGCCTCGTTCCTGCGGAAGCATGGATAAGGGTGGGTAACGGCTGGCAGGGGCCATTTCCCGCCTCTGTTTGCACTGAGGGTGTTGGGGAGCAGGAGGAGGAACTGGATTTGTGTGGCCGCAAGGTGGTGGTGGCCCTGGTCCACTTCGCTGAGGTTGGGGGGCTGAGTGCATTGCCTGGATAACCGTTTTCTCTTCAGGCGAGAATGTCCAGTCTTGCCCAGGCCTGCGGAAGCGGGCCTGTGCATGTGGTCCTAAGGTCGGGTCTGCTTTCCCCGAGCTCTCCCCTGGAAAGGGTGCCTTCTCCCCAAGGTCGGTCTTGGAGATGGCCGGTCCTGCGCGGGAAACACCGCCACCTCCCTCCCTGGATCCTGCTGGGCTGTCAGGTCTTAGCCAGGCACCACACTGGTCACACTTGCTGGCCCTGGGTCTTGCCTGGCTGAGCCTTTCCTCCTATCCGGAAGAGCAGTGGGGGCAGGCAGGATCCCACGGCGACTAAGACCAGGCCTGTACCTGGTGGGCCCTGGGGGCCCCTGTAGGCACAGGACACCTAAGTTGCTGACCTGTTACCTGGAGCCTTCCCTCGGGCCTCAAGTCACTCCTTGTGCCCCACAGGCCCCGTCCCCGCTCACCAGAGTTCATGGCCGCCGCCGTGGGCAGCCTCGCCTGTCCCCAGTGGGTCTCATGTCAGCTGAGATCCCAGCAGGAGGGATGGCAATGTTCGCCTCTCACCCTGAGGCCGGCCCTCCCCTGGGAGCTGGGATCCCAACCAGAGCTCTGCGCAAAGAGGTCCTGAGAAAAGGACGGGGAGGCTGTGCCCCCCCTCTCGCCCCGGACCGTGGCCCTGGTGCGGTCCAGGTCTCATTGCCTCACAGCTTCCTTTGGCCCTCCCAGACACCCTAGGCAGCACCGTCTCGCCCTCCACCGCCGCCGCAGGTGGGCACCCCTGTCGCCATCGCAGGATTGCCAGGCCAAAGCCGCCCTGGCCTGCTGATAGACTTGCCCCTCGCGGGAGCCGGCCTTACAACCGCGCATGCGCAAGCCGCTGTCATTGTGACAGCGGCCGTTGCCTAGGGGCGCGTCCCTAAGGCGGGAGCCCTCTGAGGCCAGGCCGGGCGCGTCCTTGTCAGGCTGTGGCCTGTCCTCTCCAGGATGCCTGCCAGGGGATCGTCCGCGCTTCCAAGGAGAAGGAGGAGGAGGGCTCAGCGGGCTGAAGAAGGCTCCGTCGTCGCAGCCCGCAGGAAGCAGCAGCAGGATCCACAGACCGGTCGCCCATCGCCACCTCATGGCCGCCTGCTGGCTGTGTATGTGAGTCTCCCCGAGAGTCCAGACTCTTCATACCCGTGACTCGGAAGGCTCGACTACCCGTACGCGCGTGTGTCCCTCTGGACTCAGGGGTTCTCCTTCGCCTACCGCAGAGCATGGCCCTGTCGGGACGTGGATGAGTGCCTCTGGCTTCTGAGAGAGAGAGGGACACAGCGAGGGAGGTACAGAGAGAGATGAGAGAGACAGATGAGACAGAGAGAGAGAAGAGAGGGAGATTATAGGTATGTTTTCTCGCAAGTGGGAGTAAATGGTCTGTGGTTTTCGCCGTTTGCCTCGGGGCTCCTTTAAGTCACCTCTTGGTGAGCCCCTTGGTGCAGTTCCGCTCGGGCTAGGGAGCCGGGTGCCATTCGTTTTCCGTGCGGTTCCTGCTTGGGAGTGGGATGGTCTGGCTCCGTCGTGGTCGGGGCTGTGCCACCTGGCACCGGCAAGAGTAGGAACGTCCTCGCCGCTAGGAGGTGAGGCAGCTTTCCCATCCGAAGACGATGACAACCAAGCGGCCACTGACGAGGACCACCACTTACTTCAACAGGAAGCCTGGATGCCAGGGAGTGGCGTGCAGGGAAGATGAGGAAGGAGATTCTGCCACCCTTGGGCCTCACGCCCCACCTAATGCTCATGCCTGCCTCCTCTGAGGGAGGCCGGAGGACAGAAAAGCAGAGATTATGGAGGGAGAACATCTGTCCCTCCACAAGGGCCTTTCTGGCTAGCTCAGCCATCCAAGGTGGCATCCCCGTGGTGGTTGGCAGCGCTTTCTCCTGCCGGGGTGCCAGCTTGTACACCGACACCATGCCCCCACATCTATTCTTTTCCTCCATGGTTTCCGAGGGCCTGCACCCTTCCTCATCTGAATGAACCCTGTGTGCCAGAAAACATTCCCACTCCATCAAGGTCAGCATTGGGGGCATCCACTGCATGAGGCTTTCCTTCTCCACAGTGCATTCTTAGTGACTGGGTAGGCCTGACGTCCGTGCCCATCCGCCCAGCCATTTGTTCTGTCAGCAAGGGAGTGAAGTCTTGGTGTCAGTGCCCCATCGGTGGTTCCCCATGACTCACACGGGCTGAGCGGCAGCACACCTTGCCTGGCCTTTGCCTTCTGAGGAAGAGGATGTTTCACTTGGCGTCTGCTCTCCATTCGTTCCTTTCTTGCAGGGAGACATATGCTTGGCTTGTTACTGGGGAAGTGTGGGCAGGGGTGGGCAATGGCTGGCAGGGGCCTTTGACCGCCACTGTTTGTACTGGGGGAGGGGGCGCAAGAGTACGAGGGACTGAGTTCTGCGTGGCTGCAGGCTGATGGTGGCCCTGGTCCCCTTCCCTGAGGATGGGGGGTTGAATGCACTGCCTGGGTAACCGTTTTCTCTCCAGGCGAGAATGCCCAATCTTGCCCAGGCCTGCGGAAGCGGGCCTGTGCACGTGGTCCTAGGTAGGCTCTGCTTTCCCCGAGCTCTCTTGGGGCCCTCTGGGCCCCTGGAAAGGGTGACTTCTCCCCAAGGTCGGTCTTGGAGCTGGACGGTCCTGCGCGGGAAACACCGCCGCCTCCCTCCCTGCGTCCTGCTGGGCTGTCAGGTCTTAGCCAGGCACCGCTCTGGTCACATTTGCTGTCCCTGGGTCTTGCCTGGCTGCGCCTTTCCGCCTACCCTGAAGAGCGGTGGGGGCAGGCAGGAGCCCAGGGCGATTAAGACAAGGCCAGTTCCTGGTGGGCTCCCGGGGCCCTTGGAGGCACAGGACACCTAAGTTTGTCAACTGTTACCTGGAGCCTTCCCTCGGGCCTCAGGTAACTCCTTGTGCCCCACGGGCCCCGTCCCCGCTCACCAGAGTTCATGACCGCCGTCGTGGGCAGTCACGCCTGTCCCCAGTGGGTCTCACTCCAGCTGAGATCCCAGGAAGAGGGATCTCAATGTTCGCCTCTCACCCTGAGGCCGGCGCTCCCCTGGGAGCTGGGATCCCAACCAGAGCTCTGCGCAAAGGGGTCCCGAGAAGAGGACGGGAGGCTGTGCCCCCCCTCCCCGCCCCAAACGTGGTCCCTGTCCGGTCCGGGTCTCGTTCCCTGACAGCCACGTTCCGCACTCCCAGACACCCTGGGCAGCACCGTCTCGACCTCCGCCGCCGCCGCAGGTGGGGGACCGCTGTCGTCATCCTGAATCGCGAGGCCAACACCGCCACGGTCTGCTGAGAGCCTTGCCTGGCGCGCGAGCAGGCCTTACAACCGCGCAACCGCGCATGCGCATGTCGCTGTCATCATGACAGCGGCCGTTGCCTAGGGGCGCGTCCCTTGGCGGGAGCCCTCTGAGGCCAGACGGGGCGTGTCCTTGACAGGCTCTGGCCCGTGCTCTCCAGGATGCCTGCGAGGGAATCGTCCGCGCTTCCGAGGAGGAGGAGGAGGGCTCAGCGGGCTGAAGAAGGCTCCGTCATCGCAGCCTACAGGAAGCAGCAGCGGGATCCCCAGACCGGTCGCCCATCGCCACCTCACAGCCGCCTGCTGGCTGTGTATGTGAGTCTCCCCGAGAGTCCAGAGTCTTCATGCCCGTGACTCGGAAGGCTCGACTCCCAGTATGCCCGTGTGTCCCTCTGTCCTCAGGGGTCCTCCTTCGCCGGCCGCAGAGCCTGGCCCTGTCGGGACCTGGCTCAGTGCCTCTGGCTTCTGAGAGAGAGAGGGACAGAGAGAGAGAGAGAGAGAGAGAGAGAGAGAGAGAGAGAGAGAGAGAGAGGGAGATTGTATGTATCTGGTCTCCCGAGTGGGAGTAAATGGTCTGTGGTGTTCGCCGTTTGCCTAGGGGCTCCTTTAAGTCACCTCTTGGTGAGCCCCTTGGTGCAGTTCCGCTCCGGCTAGGGAGCCCGGTGCCATTCGTTTACTCTGGGGTTCCTGCATGGGGATGGGCCGGTGTGGTTCCGTCGTGGTCGGGGTCGGGGGGGCGCCAACAGAGACCAGGAAGTGAAGGAACGTCCTCCCCACCAGGAGGTGAGCCAGCTTTCCCACCCGACGAGGATGACGGCCAAGCTTACGACGACCACCACCATCTCACCAGGAACTCTGGAGGCCAGAGAGGTGTGCAGGGAAGGCCAGGAAGGAGATTGTGCCACCCTTGAGCCTCATGACCTACCTATGCTCATGCCTGCCTCCTATGAGGGAGGCCGGAGGGCAGAGAAGCAGAGATGATGGAGGGACAACACCTGTCCCTCCACAGGGGCCTTTCTGGCTAGCTCAGCCATCCAAGGTGGCATCCCCGCGGCGGTTGGCAGCGCTTTCCTCCTGCCGGGGTGACAGCTTGTACACGGACACCATGCCCCCACATCTTTTCTCTTCCTCCATGGTTTCCGAGGGCCTGCACCCTTCTTCATTGAGATGAACAGTGTGTGCCAGGAAACATTCCCACTCCATCAAGATCAGCACTGGGGCATCCACTGCGTGAGGCTTTCCTTCTCCACAGTGCATCCTTAGTGACTGGGTAGGCCTGACGTCGGTGCCCATCCGCCCAGCCATTTGTTCTGTCAGCAAGGGAGTGAAGTCTTGGTGTCAGTGCCCCATCGGTGGTTCCTCATGATTCACATGAGCTGAGCGGCAGCACACCTTGCCTGGCCTTTGCCTTCTGAGGAAGAGGCTGTTTCACTTGGCGTCCGCTCTCCGTTCGTTCCTTTCTTGCAGAGAGATATATGCTTGCCTCGTTCCTGCGGAAGCATGGATAAGGGTGGGTAACGGCTGGCAGGGGCCATTTCCCGCCTCTGTTTGCACTGAGGGTGTTGGGGAGCAGGAGGAGGAACTGGATTTGTGTGGCCGCAAGGTGGTGGTGGCCCTGGTCCACTTCGCTGAGGTTGGGGGGCTGAGTGCATTGCCTGGATAACCGTTTTCTCTTCAGGCGAGAATGTCCAGTCTTGCCCAGGCCTGCGGAAGCGGGCCTGTGCATGTGGTCCTAAGGTCGGGTCTGCTTTCCCCGAGCTCTCCCCTGGAAAGGGTGCCTTCTCCCCAAGGTCGGTCTTGGAGACGGCCGGTCCTGCGCGGGAAACACCGCCACCTCCCTCCCTGGATCCTGCTGGGCTGTCAGGTCTTAGCCAGGCACCACACTGGTCACACTTGCTGGCCCTGGGTCTTGCCTGGCTGAGCCTTTCCTCCTATCCGGAAGAGCAGTGGGGGCAGGCAGGATCCCACGGCGACTAAGACCAGGCCTGTACCTGGTGGGCCCTGGGGGCCCCTGTAGGCACAGGACACCTAAGTTGCTGACCTGTTACCTGGAGCCTTCCCTCGGGCCTCAAGTCACTCCTTGTGCCCCACAGGCCCCGTCCCCGCTCACCAGAGTTCATGGCCGCCGCCGTGGGCAGCCTCGCCTGTCCCCAGTGGGTCTCATGTCAGCTGAGATCCCAGCAGGAGGGATGGCAATGTTCGCCTCTCACCCTGAGGCCGGCCCTCCCCTGGGAGCTGGGATCCCAACCAGAGCTCTGCGCAAAGAGGTCCTGAGAAAAGGACGGGGAGGCTGTGCCCCCCCTCTCGCCCCGGACCGTGGCCCTGGTGCGGTCCAGGTCTCATTGCCTCACAGCTTCCTTTGGCCCTCCCAGACACCCTAGGCAGCACCGTCTCGCCCTCCACCGCCGCCGCAGGTGGGCACCCCCTGTCGCCATCGCAGGATTGCCAGGCCAAAGCCGCCCTGGCCTGCTGATAGACTTGCCCCTCGCGGGAGCCGGCCTTACAACCGCGCATGCGCAAGCCGCTGTCATTGTGACAGCGGCCGTTGCCTAGGGGCGCGTCCCTAAGGCGGGAGCCCTCTGAGGCCAGGCCGGGCGCGTCCTTGTCAGGCTGTGGCCTGTCCTCTCCAGGATGCCTGCCAGGGGATCGTCCGCGCTTCCAAGGAGAAGGAGGAGGAGGGCTCAGCGGGCTGAAGAAGGCTCCGTCGTCGCAGCCCGCAGGAAGCAGCAGCAGGATCCACAGACCGGTCGCCCATCGCCACCTCATGGCCGCCTGCTGGCTGTGTATGTGAGTCTCCCCGAGAGTCCAGACTCTTCATACCCGTGACTCGGAAGGCTCGACTACCCGTACGCGCGTGTGTCCCTCTGGACTCAGGGGTTCTCCTTCGCCTACCGCAGAGCATGGCCCTGTCGGGACGTGGATGAGTGCCTCTGGCTTCTGAGAGAGAGAGGGACACAGCGAGGGAGGTACAGAGAGAGATGAGAGAGACAGATGAGACAGAGAGAGAGAAGAGAGGGAGATTATAGGTATGTTTTCTCGCAAGTGGGAGTAAATGGTCTGTGGTTTTCGCCGTTTGCCTCGGGGCTCCTTTAAGTCACCTCTTGGTGAGCCCCTTGGTGCAGTTCCGCTCGGGCTAGGGAGCCGGGTGCCATTCGTTTTCCGTGCGGTTCCTGCTTGGGAGTGGGATGGTCTGGCTCCGTCGTGGTCGGGGGTGTGCCACCTGGCACCGGCAAGAGTAGGAACGTCCTCGCCGCTAGGAGGTGAGGCAGCTTTCCCATCCGAAGACGATGACAACCAAGCGGCCACTGACGAGGACCACCACTTACTTCAACAGGAAGCCTGGATGCCAGGGAGTGGCGTGCAGGGAAGATGAGGAAGGAGATTCTGCCACCCTTGGGCCTCACGCCCCACCTAATGCTCATGCCTGCCTCCTCTGAGGGAGGCCGGAGGACAGAAAAGCAGAGATTATGGAGGGAGAACATCTGTCCCTCCACAAGGGCCTTTCTGGCTAGCTCAGCCATCCAAGGTGGCATCCCCGTGGTGGTTGGCAGCGCTTTCTCCTGCCGGGGTGCCAGCTTGTACACCGACACCATGCCCCCACATCTATTCTCTTCCTCCATGGTTTCCGAGGGCCTGCACCCTTCCTCATCTGAATGAACCCTGTGTGCCAGAAAACATTCCCACTCCATCAAGGTCAGCATTGGGGGCATCCACTGCATGAGGCTTTCCTTCTCCACAGTGCATTCTTAGTGACTGGGTAGGCCTGACGTCCGTGCCCATCCGCCCAGCCATTTGTTCTGTCAGCAAGGGAGTGAAGTCTTGGTGTCAGTGCCCCATCGGTGGTTCCCCATGACTCACACGGGCTGAGCGGCAGCACACCTTGCCTGGCCTTTGCCTTCTGAGGAAGAGGATGTTTCACTTGGCGTCTGCTCTCCATTCGTTCCTTTCTTGCAGGGAGACATATGCTTGGCTTGTTCCTGGGGAAGTGTGGGCAGGGGTGGGCAATGGCTGGCAGGGGCCTTTGACCGCCACTGTTTGTACTGGGGGAGGGGGCGCAAGAGTACGAGGGACTGAGTTCTGCGTGGCTGCAGGCTGATGGTGGCCCTGGTCCCCTTCCCTGAGGATGGGGGGTTGAATGCACTGCCTGGGTAACCGTTTTCTCTCCAGGCGAGAATGCCCAATCTTGCCCAGGCCTGCGGAAGCGGGCCTGTGCACGTGGTCCTAGGTAGGCTCTGCTTTCCCCGAGCTCTCTTGGGGCCCTCTGGGCCCCTGGAAAGGGTGACTTCTCCCCAAGGTCGGTCTTGGAGCTGGACGGTCCTGCGCGGGAAACACCGCCGCCTCCCTCCCTGCGTCCTGCTGGGCTGTCAGGTCTTAGCCAGGCACCGCTCTGGTCACATTTGCTGTCCCTGGGTCTTGCCTGGCTGCGCCTTTCCGCCTACCCTGAAGAGCGGTGGGGGCAGGCAGGAGCCCAGGGCGATTAAGACAAGGCCAGTTCCTGGTGGGCTCCCGGGGCCCTTGGAGGCACAGGACACCTAAGTTTGTCAACTGTTACCTGGAGCCTTCCCTCGGGCCTCAGGTAACTCCTTGTGCCCCACGGGCCCCGTCCCCGCTCACCAGAGTTCATGACCGCCGTCGTGGGCAGTCACGCCTGTCCCCAGTGGGTCTCACTCCAGCTGAGATCCCAGGAAGAGGGATCTCAATGTTCGCCTCTCACCCTGAGGCCGGCGCTCCCCTGGGAGCTGGGATCCCAACCAGAGCTCTGCGCAAAGGGGTCCCGAGAAGAGGACGGGAGGCTGTGCCCCCCCTCCCCGCCCCAAACGTGGTCCCTGTCCGGTCCGGGTCTCGTTCCCTGACAGCCACGTTCCGCACTCCCAGACACCCTGGGCAGCACCGTCTCGACCTCCGCCGCCGCCGCAGGTGGGGACCGCTGTCGTCATCCTGAATCGCGAGGCCAACACCGCCACGGTCTGCTGAGAGCCTTGCCTGGCGCGCGAGCAGGCCTTACAACCGCGCAACCGCGCATGCGCATGTCGCTGTCATCATGACAGCGGCCGTTGCCTAGGGGCGCGTCCCTTGGCGGGAGCCCTCTGAGGCCAGACGGGGCGTGTCCTTGACAGGCTCTGGCCCGTGCTCTCCAGGATGCCTGCGAGGGAATCGTCCGCGCTTCCGAGGAGGAGGAGGAGGGCTCAGCGGGCTGAAGAAGGCTCCGTCATCGCAGCCTACAGGAAGCAGCAGCGGGATCCCCAGACCGGTCGCCCATCGCCACCTCACAGCCGCCTGCTGGCTGTGTATGTGAGTCTCCCCGAGAGTCCAGAGTCTTCATGCCCGTGACTCGGAAGGCTCGACTCCCAGTATGCCCGTGTGTCCCTCTGTCCTCAGGGGTCCTCCTTCGCCGGCCGCAGAGCCTGGCCCTGTCGGGACCTGGCTCAGTGCCTCTGGCTTCTGAGAGAGAGAGGGACAGAGAGAGAGAGAGAGAGAGAGAGAGAGAGAGGGAGATTGTATGTATCTGGTCTCCCGAGTGGGAGTAAATGGTCTGTGGTGTTCGCCGTTTGCCTAGGGGCTCCTTTAAGTCACCTCTTGGTGAGCCCCTTGGTGCAGTTCCGCTCCGGCTAGGGAGCCCGGTGCCATTCGTTTACTCTGGGGTTCCTGCATGGGGATGGGCCGGTGTGGTTCCGTCGTGGTCGGGGTCGGGGGGGCGCCAACAGAGACCAGGAAGTGAAGGAACGTCCTCCCCACCAGGAGGTGAGCCAGCTTTCCCACCCGACGAGGATGACGGCCAAGCTTACGACGACCACCACCATCTCACCAGGAACTCTGGAGGCCAGAGAGGTGTGCAGGGAAGGCCAGGAAGGAGATTGTGCCACCCTTGAGCCTCATGCCCTACCTATGCTCATGCCTGCCTCCTATGAGGGAGGCCGGAGGGCAGAGAAGCAGAGATGATGGAGGGACAACACCTGTCCCTCCACAGGGGCCTTTCTGGCTAGCTCAGCCATCCAAGGTGGCATCCCCGCGGCGGTTGGCAGCGCTTTCTCCTGCCGGGGTGACAGCTTGTACACGGACACCATGCCCCCACATCTTTTCTCTTCCTCCATGGTTTCCGAGGGCCTGCACCCTTCTTCATTGAGATGAACAGTGTGTGCCAGGAAACATTCCCACTCCATCAAGATCAGCACTGGGGCATCCACTGCGTGAGGCTTTCCTTCTCCACAGTGCATCCTTAGTGACTGGGTAGGCCTGACGTCGGTGCCCATCCGCCCAGCCATTTGTTCTGTCAGCAAGGGAGTGAAGTCTTGGTGTCAGTGCCCCATCGGTGGTTCCTCATGATTCACATGAGCTGAGCGGCAGCACACCTTGCCTGGCCTTTGCCTTCTGAGGAAGAGGCTGTTTCACTTGGCGTCCGCTCTCCGTTCGTTCCTTTCTTGCAGAGAGATATATGCTTGCCTCGTTCCTGCGGAAGCATGGATAAGGGTGGGTAACGGCTGGCAGGGGCCATTTCCCGCCTCTGTTTGCACTGAGGGTGTTGGGGAGCAGGAGGAGGAACTGGATTTGTGTGGCCGCAAGGTGGTGGTGGCCCTGGTCCACTTCGCTGAGGTTGGGGGGCTGAGTGCATTGCCTGGATAACCGTTTTCTCTTCAGGCGAGAATGTCCAGTCTTGCCCAGGCCTGCGGAAGCGGGCCTGTGCATGTGGTCCTAAGGTCGGGTCTGCTTTCCCCGAGCTCTCCCCTGGAAAGGGTGCCTTCTCCCCAAGGTCGGTCTTGGAGATGGCCGGTCCTGCGCGGGAAACACCGCCACCTCCCTCCCTGGATCCTGCTGGGCTGTCAGGTCTTAGCCAGGCACCACACTGGTCACACTTGCTGGCCCTGGGTCTTGCCTGGCTGAGCCTTTCCTCCTATCCGGAAGAGCAGTGGGGGCAGGCAGGATCCCACGGCGACTAAGACCAGGCCTGTACCTGGTGGGCCCTGGGGGCCCCTGTAGGCACAGGACACCTAAGTTGCTGACCTGTTACCTGGAGCCTTCCCTCGGGCCTCAAGTCACTCCTTGTGCCCCACAGGCCCCGTCCCCGCTCACCAGAGTTCATGGCCGCCGCCGTGGGCAGCCTCGCCTGTCCCCAGTGGGTCTCATGTCAGCTGAGATCCCAGCAGGAGGGATGGCAATGTTCGCCTCTCACCCTGAGGCCGGCCCTCCCCTGGGAGCTGGGATCCCAACCAGAGCTCTGCGCAAAGAGGTCCTGAGAAAAGGACGGGGAGGCTGTGCCCCCCCTCTCGCCCCGGACCGTGGCCCTGGTGCGGTCCAGGTCTCATTGCCTCACAGCTTCCTTTGGCCCTCCCAGACACCCTAGGCAGCACCGTCTCGCCCTCCACCGCCGCCGCAGGTGGGCACCCCTGTCGCCATCGCAGGATTGCCAGGCCAAAGCCGCCCTGGCCTGCTGATAGACTTGCCCCTCGCGGGAGCCGGCCTTACAACCGCGCATGCGCAAGCCGCTGTCATTGTGACAGCGGCCGTTGCCTAGGGGCGCGTCCCTAAGGCGGGAGCCCTCTGAGGCCAGGCCGGGCGCGTCCTTGTCAGGCTGTGGCCTGTCCTCTCCAGGATGCCTGCCAGGGGATCGTCCGCGCTTCCAAGGAGAAGGAGGAGGAGGGCTCAGCGGGCTGAAGAAGGCTCCGTCGTCGCAGCCCGCAGGAAGCAGCAGCAGGATCCACAGACCGGTCGCCCATCGCCACCTCATGGCCGCCTGCTGGCTGTGTATGTGAGTCTCCCCGAGAGTCCAGACTCTTCATACCCGTGACTCGGAAGGCTCGACTACCCGTACGCGCGTGTGTCCCTCTGGACTCAGGGGTTCTCCTTCGCCTACCGCAGAGCATGGCCCTGTCGGGACGTGGATGAGTGCCTCTGGCTTCTGAGAGAGAGAGGGACACAGCGAGGGAGGTACAGAGAGAGATGAGAGAGACAGATGAGACAGAGAGAGAGAAGAGAGGGAGATTATAGGTATGTTTTCTCGCAAGTGGGAGTAAATGGTCTGTGGTTTTCGCCGTTTGCCTCGGGGCTCCTTTAAGTCACCTCTTGGTGAGCCCCTTGGTGCAGTTCCGCTCGGGCTAGGGAGCCGGGTGCCATTCGTTTTCCGTGCGGTTCCTGCTTGGGAGTGGGATGGTCTGGCTCCGTCGTGGTCGGGGGTGTGCCACCTGGCACCGGCAAGAGTAGGAACGTCCTCGCCGCTAGGAGGTGAGGCAGCTTTCCCATCCGAAGACGATGACAACCAAGCGGCCACTGACGAGGACCACCACTTCAACAGGAAGCCTGGATGCCAGGGAGTGGCGTGCAGGGAAGATGAGGAAGGAGATTCTGCCACCCTTGGGCCTCACGCCCCACCTAATGCTCATGCCTGCCTCCTCTGAGGGAGGCCGGAGGACAGAAAAGCAGAGATTATGGAGGGAGAACATCTGTCCCTCCACAGGGGCCTTTCTGGCTAGCTCAGCCATCCAAGGTGGCATCCCCGTGTTGGTTGGCAGCGCTTTCCCCCTGCCGGGGTGCCAGCTTGTACACTGACACCATGCCCCCACATCTATTCTCTTCCTCCATGGTTTCCGAGGGCCTGCACCCTTCCTGAACTGAATGAACCCTGTGTGCCAGAAAACATTCCCACTCCATCAAGGTCAGCATTGGGGGCATCCACTGCATGAGGCTTTCCTTCTCCACAGTGCATTCTTAGTGACTGGGGAGGCCTGACGTCCGTGCCCATCCGCCCAGCCATTTGTTCTGTCAGCAAGGGAGTGAAGTCTTGGTGTCAGTGCCCCATCGGTGGTTCCCCATGACTCACACGGGCTGAGCGGCAGCACACCTTGCCAGGAAGAGGATGTTTCACTTGGCGTCTGCTCTCCATTCGTTCCTTTCTTGCAGGGAGACATATGCTTGGCTTGTTCCTGGGGAAGTGTGGGCAGGGGTGGGCAATGGCTGGCAGGGGCCTTTGACCGCCACTGTTTGTACTGGGGGAGGGGCGCAAGAGTACGAGGGACTGAGTTCTGCGTTGGCTGCAGGCTGATGGTGGCCCTGGTCCCCTTCCCTGAGGATGGGGGGTTGAATGCACTGCCTGGGTAACCGTTTTCTCTCCAGGCGAGAATGCCCAATCTTGCCCAGGCCTGCGGAAGCGGGCCTGTGCACGTGGTCCTAGGTAGGCTCTGCTTTCCCCGAGCTCTCTTGGGGCCCTCTGGGCCCCTGGAAAGGGTGACTTCTCCCCAAGGTCGGTCTTGGAGCTGGACGGTCCTGCGCGGGAAACACCGCCGCCTCCCTCCCTGCGTCCTGCTGGGCTGTCAGGTCTTAGCCAGGCACCGCTCTGGTCACATTTGCTGTCCCTGGGTCTTGCCTGGCTGCGCCTTTCGCCTACCCTGAAGAGCGGTGGGGGCAGGCAGGAGCCCAGGGCGATTAAGACAAGGCCAGTTCCTGGTGGGCTCCCGGGGCCCTTGGAGGCACAGGACACCTAAGTTTGTCAACTGTTACCTGGAGCATTCCCTCGGGCCTCAGGTAACTCCTTGTGCCCCACGGGCCCCGTCCCCGCTCACCAGAGTTCATGACCGCCGTCGTGGGCAGTCACGCCTGTCCCCAGTGGGTCTCACTCCAGCTGAGATCCCAGGAAGAGGGATCTCAATGTTCGCCTCTCACGCTGAGGCCGGCCCTCCCCTGGGAGCTGGGATCCCAACCAGAGCTCTGCGGAAAGGTGTCCCGAGAAGAGGACGGGGAGGCTGTGCCCCCCCTCCCCGCCCCAAACGTGGTCCCTGTCCGGTCCGGGTCTCGTTCCCTGACAGCCACGTTCCGCACTCCCAGACACCCTAGGCAGCACCGTCTCGACCTCCGCCGCCGCCGCAGGTGGGGACCGCTCTCGTCATCCTGAATCACGAGGCCAACACCGCACGGCCTGCTAGAGAGCCTTGCCCGGCGCGCGAGCAGGCCTTACAACCGCGCAACCGCGCATGCGCAAGTCGCTGTCCATCATGACAGTGGCCGTTGCATAGGGGGGCGCGTCCCTTGGCTGGAGCCCCCTGAGGCCAGACCGGGCGTGTCCTTGTCAGGCTCTGGCCCGTGCTCTCCAGGATGCCTGCGAGGGAATCGTCCGCGCTTCCGAGGAGGAGGAGGGCTCAGCGGGCTGAAGAAGGCTCCGTCGTCGCAGCCTGCAGGAAGCAGCAGCGGGATCCACAGACCGGTCGCCCATCGCCACCTCACGGCCGACTGCTGGCTGTGTATGTGAGTCTCCCCGAGAGTCCAGAGGTCTTCATGCCCGTGACTCGGAAGGCTCGACTCCCAGTATGCCCGTGTGTCCCTCTGTCCTCAGGGGTGCTCCTTCGCCGGCCGCAGAGCCTGGCCCTGTCGGTACCTGGCTCAGTGCCTCTGGCTTCTGAGAGAGAGAGGGACAGAGAGAGAGATTAGAGAGAGAGAGAGAGAGAGAGAGAGAGGGAGATTGTATGTATCTGGTCTCCCGAGTGGGAGTAAATGGTCTGTGGTGTTCGCCGTTTGCCTAGGAGCTCCTTTAAGTCACCTCTTGGTGAGCCCCTTGGTGCAGTTCTTCTCCGGCTAGGGAGCCCGGTGCCATTCGTTTACTCTGGGGTTCCTGCATGGGGATGGGCCGGTGTGGTTCCGTCGTGGTCGGGGTCGGGGGGGCGCCAGCAGAGACCAGGAAGTGAAGGAACGTCCTCCCCACCAGGAGGTGAGCCAGCTTTCCCACCCGACGAGGATGACGGCCAAGCTTACGACGACCACCACCATCTCACCAGGAACTCTGGAGGCCAGAGAGGTGTGCAGGGAAGGCCAGGAAGGAGATTGTGCCACCCTTGAGCCTCATGCCCTACCTATGCTCATGCCTGCCTCCTATGAGGGAGGCCGGAGGGCAGAGAAGCAGAGATGATGGAGGGAGAAACACCTGTCCCTCCACAGGGGCCTTTCTGGCTAGCTCAGCCATCCAAGGTGGCATCCCCGCGGCGGTTGGCAGCGCTTTCTCCTGCCGGGGGTGACAGCTTGTACACGGACACCATGCCCCCACATCTTTTCTCTTCCTCCATGGTTTCCGAGGGCCTGCACCCTTCTTCATTGAGATGAACAGTGTGTGCCAGGAAACATTCCCACTCCATCAAGATCAGCATTGGGGCATCCACTGCGTGAGGCTTTCCTTCTCCACAGTGCATCCTTAGTGACTGGGTAGGCCTGACGTCGGTGCCCATCCGCCCAGCCATTTGTTCTGTCAGCAAGGGAGTGAAGTGTTGGTGTCAGTGCCCCATCGGTGGTTCCTCATGATTCACATGAGCTGAGCGGCAGCACACCTTGCCTGGCCTTTGCCTTCTGAGGAAGAGGCTGTTTCACTTGGCGTCCGCTCTCCGTTCGTTCCTTTCTTGCAGAGAGATATATGCTTGCCTCGTTCCTGCGGAAGCACGGATAAGGGTGGGGTAACGGCTGGCAGGGGCCATTTCCCGCCTCTGTTTGCACTGAGGGTGTTGGGGAGGAGGAGGAGGAACTGGATTTGTGTGGCCGCAAGGTGGGTGGTGGCCCTGGTCCACTTCGCTGAGGTTGGGGGGCTGAGTGCATTGCCTGGATAACCGTTTTCCCTTCAGGCGAGGAATGTCCAGTCTTGCCCAGGCCTGCGGAAGCGGGCCTGTGCATGTTGGTCCTAAGGTCGGGTCTGCTTTCCCCGAGCTCTCTTGGGGCCCTTTGGGCCCCTGGAAAGGGTGGCTTCTCCCCAAGGTCGGTCTTGGAGACGGCCGGTCCTGCGCGGGAAAACACCGCCACCTCCCTCCCTGGATCCTGCTGGGCTGTCAGGTCTTAGCCAGGCACCACACTGGTCACACTTGCTGGCCCTGGGTCTTGCCTGGCTGAGCCTTTCCTCCTACCCGGAAGAGCAGTGGGGGCAGGCAGGATCCCACGGCGACTAAGACCAGCCTGTACCTGGTGGGCCCTGGGGGCCCCTGTAGGCACAGGACACCTAAGTTGCTGACCTGTTACCTGGAGCCTTCCCTCGGGCCTCAAGTCACTCCTTGTGCCCCACAGGCCCCGTCCCCGCTCACCAGAGTTCATGGCCGCCGCCGTGGGCAGCCTCGCCTGTCCCCAGTTGGGTCTCATGTCAGCTGAGATCCCAGCAGGAGGGATGGCAATGTTCGCCTCTCACCCTGAGGCCGGCCCTCCCCTGGGAGCTGGGATCCCAACCAGAGCTCTGCGCAAAGAGGTCCTGAGAAAAGGACGGGGAGGCTGTGCCCCCCCTCTCGCCCCGGACCGTGGCCCTGGTGCGGTCCAGGTCTCATTGCCTCACAGCTTCCTTTGGCCCTCCCAGACACCCTAGGCAGCACCGTCTCGCCCTCTCACCGCCGCCGCAGGTGGGCACCCCTGTCGCCATCGCAGGATTGCCAGGCCAAAGCCGCCCTGGCCTGCTGATAGACTTGCCCCTCGCGGGAGCCGGCCTTACAACCGCGCATGCGCAAGCCGCTGTCATTGTGACAGCGGCCGTTGCCTAGGGGCGCGTCCCTAAGGCGGGAGCCCTCTGAGGCCAGGCCGGGCGCGTCCTTGTCAGGCTGTGGCCTGTCCTCTCCAGGATGCCTGCCAGGGGATCGTCCGCGCTTCCAAGGAGAAGGAGGAGGAGGGCTCAGCGGGCTGAAGAAGGCTCCGTCGTCGCAGCCCGCAGGAAGCAGCAGCAGGATCCACAGACCGGTCGCCCATCGCCACCTCATGGCCGCCTGCTGGCTGTGTATGTGAGTCTCCCCGAGAGTCCAGACTCTTCATACCCGTGACTCGGAAGGCTCGACTACCCGTACGCGCGTGTGTCCCTCTGGACTCAGGGGTTCTCCTTCGCCTACCGCAGAGCATGGCCCTGTCGGGACCTGGATGAGTGCCTCTGGCTTCTGAGAGAGAGAGGGACACAGCGAGGGAGGTACAGAGAGAGATGAGAGAGACAGATGAGACAGAGAGAGAGAAGAGAGGGAGATTATAGGTATGTTTTCTCGCAAGTGGGAGTAAATGGTCTGTGGTTTTCGCCGTTTGCCTCGGGGCTCCTTTAAGTCACCTCTTGGTGAGCCCCTTGGTGCAGTTCCGCTCGGGCTAGGGAGCCGGGTGCCATTCGTTTTCCGTGCGGTTCCTGCTTGGGAGTGGGATGGTCTGGCTCCGTCGTGGTCGGGGGGTGGTGCCACCTGGCACCGGCAAGAGTAGGAACGTCCTCGCCGCTAGGAGGTGAGGCAGCTTTCCCATCCGAAGACGATGACAACCAAGCGGCCACTGACGAGGACCACCACTTACTTCAACAGGAAGCCTGGATGCCAGGGAGTGGCGTGCAGGGAAGATGAGGAAGGAGATTCTGCCACCCCTTGGGCCTCACGCCCCACCTAATGCTCATGCCTGCCTCCTCTGAGGGAGGCCGGAGGACAGAAAAGCAGAGATTATGGAGGGAGAACATCTGTCCCTCCACAAGGGCCTTTCTGGCTAGCTCAGCCATCCAAGGTGGCATCCCCGTGGTGGTTGGCAGCGCTTTCTCCTGCCGGGGTGCCAGCTTGTACACCGACACCATGCCCCCACATCTATTCTCTTCCTCCATGGTTTCCGAGGGCCTGCACCCTTCCTCATCTGAATGAACCCTGTGTGCCAGAAAACATTCCCACTCCATCAAGACAGTGCATTCTAGTGACTGGGTAGGCCTGACGTCCGTGCCCATCCGCCCAGCCATTTGTTCTGTCAGCAAGGAGTGAAGTCTTGGTGTCAGTGCCCCATCGGTGGTTCCCCATGACTCACACGGGCTGAGCGGCAGCACACCTTGCCTGGCCTTTGCCTTCTGAGGAAGAGGATGTTTCACTTGGCGTCTGCTCTCCATTCGTTCCTTTCTTGCAGGGAGACATATGCTTGGCTTGTTCCTGGGGAAGTGTGGGCAGGGGTGGGCATGGCTGGCAGGGGCCTTTGACCGCCACTGTTTGTACTGGGGGGAGGGGGCGCAAGAGTACGAGGGACTGAGTTCTGCGTGGCTGCAGGCTGATGTTGGCCCTGGTCCCCTTCCCTGAGGATGGGGGGTTGAATGCACTGCCTGGGTAACCGTTTTCTCTCCAGGCGAGAATGCCCCCAATCTTGCCCAGGCCTGCGGAAGCGGGCCCTGTGCACGTGGTCCTAGGTAGGCTCTGCTTTCCCCGAGCTCTCTTGGGGCCCTCTGGGCCCCTGGAAAGGGTGACTTCTCCCCAAGGTCGGTCTTGGAGCTGGACGGTCCTGCGCGGGAAACACCGCCGCCTCCCTCCCTGCGTCCTGCTGGGCTGTCAGGTCTTAGCCAGGCACCGCTCTGGTCACATTTGCTGTCCCTGGGGTCTTGCCTGGCTGCGCCTTTCCGCCTACCCTGAAAGAGCGGTGGGGGGCAGGCAGGAGCCCAGGGCGATTAAGACAAGGCCAGTTCCTGGTGGGCTCCCGGGGCCCTTGGAGGCACAGGACACCTAAGTTTGTCAACTGTTACCTGGAGCCTTCCCTCGGGCCTCAGGTAACTCCTTGTGCCCCACGGGCCCCGTCCCCGCTCACCAGAGTTCATGACCGCCGTCGTGGGCAGTCACGCCTGTCCCCAGTGGGTCTCACTCCAGCTGAGATCCCAGGAAGAGGGATCTCAATGTTCGCCTCTCACCCTGAGGCCGGCCCTCCCCTGGGAGCTGGGATCCCAACCAGAGCTCTGCGCAAAGGGGTCCCGAGAAGAGGACGGGAGGCTGTGGCCCCCCCCTCCCCGCCCCAAACGTGGTCCCTGTCCGGTCCGGGTCTCGTTCCCTGACAGCCACGTTCCGCACTCCCAGACACCCTGGGCAGCACCGTCTCGACCTCCGCCGCCGCCGCAGGTGGGGACCGCTGTCGTCATCCTGAATCGCGAGGCCAACACCCGCCACGGTCTGCTGAGAGCCTTGCCTGGCGCGCGAGCAGGCCTTACAACCGCGCAATCCGCGCATGCGCATGTCGCTGTCATCATGACAGCGGCCGTTGCCTAGGGGCGCGTCCCTTGGCGGGTTGCCCTCTGAGGCCAGACGGGGCGGTGTCCTTGACAGGCTCTGGCCCGTGCTCTCCAGGATGCCTGCGAGGGAATCGTGCCGCGCTTCCGAGGAGGAGGAGGAGGGCTCAGCGGGCTGAAGAAGGCTCCGTCATCGCAGCCTACAGGAAGCAGCAGCGGGGATCCCCAGACCGGTCGCCCATCGCCACCTCACAGCCGCCTGCTGGCTGTGTATGTGAGTCTCCCCGAGAGTCCAGAGTCTTCATGCCCCGTGACTCGGAAGGCTCGACTCCCAGTATGCCCGTGTGTCCCTCTGTCCTCAGGGGGTCCTCCTTCGCCGGCCGCAGAGCCTGGCCCTGTCGGGACCTGGCTCAGTGCCTCTGGCTTCTGAGAGAGAGAGGGACAGAGAGAGAGAGAGAGAGAGAGAGAGAGAGAGAGAGGAGAGAGAGAGAGAGAGAGAGAGAGAGGGAGATTGTATGTATCTGGTCTCCCGAGTGGGAGTAAATGGTCTGTGGTGTTCGCCGTTTGCCTAGGGGCTCCTTTAAGTCACCTCTTGGTGAGCCCCTTGGTGCAGTTCCGCTCCGGCTAGGGAGCCCGGTGCCATTCGTTTACTCTGGGGTTCCTGCATGGGGATGGGCCGGTGTGGTTCCGTCGTGGTCGGGGGTCGGGGGGGGCGCCAACAGAGACCAGGAAGTGAAGGAACGTCCTCCCCACCAGGAGGTGAGCCAGCTTTCCCACCCGACGAGGATGACGGCCAAGCTTACGACGACCACCACCATCTCACCAGGAACTCTGGGAGGCCAGAGAGGTGTGCAGGGAAGGCCAGGAAGGAGATTGTGCCACCCTTGAGCCTCATGCCCTACCTATGCTCATGCCTGCCTCCTATGAGGGAGGCCGGAGGGCAGAGAAGCAGAGATGATGGAGGGACAACACCTGTCCCTCCACAGGGGCCTTTCTGGCTAGCTCAGCCATCCAAGGTGGCAATCCCCCGCGGCGGTTGGCAGCGCTTTCTCCTGCCGGGGTGACAGCTTGTACACGGACACCATGCCCCCACATCTTTTCTCTTCCTCCATGGTTTCCGAGGGCCTGCACCCTTCTTCATTGAGATGAACAGTGTGGTGCCAGGAAACATTCCCACTCCATCAAGATCAGCACTGGGGCATCCACTGCGTGAGGCTTTCCTTCTCCACAGTGCATCCTTAGTGACTGGGTAGGCCTGACGTCGGTGCCCATCCGCCCAGCCATTTGTTCTGTCAGGCAAGGGGAGTGAAGTCTTGGTGTCAGTGCCCCATCGGTGGTTCCTCATGATTTCACATGAGCTGAGCGGCAGCACACCTTGCCTGGCCTTTGCCTTCTGAGGAAGAGGCTGTTTCACTTGGCGTCCGCTCTCCGTTCGTTCCTTTCTTGCAGAGAGATATATGCTTGCCTCGTTCCTGCGGAAGCATGGATAAGGGTGGGTAACGGCTGGCAGGGGCCATTTCCCGCCTCTGTTTGCACTGAGGGGTGTTGGGGAGCAGGAGGAGGAACTGGATTTGTGTGGCCGCAAGGTGGTGGTGGCCCTGGTCCACTTCGCTGAGGTTGGGGGGGCTGAGTGCATTGCCTGGATAACCGTTTTCTCTTCAGGCGAGAATGTCCAGTCTTGCCCAGGCCTGCGGAAGCGGGCCTGTGCATGTGGTCCTAAGGTCGGGTCCTGCTTTCCCCGAGCTCTCCCCTGGAAAGGGTGCCTTCTCCCCAAGGGTCGGTCTTGGAGACGGCCGGTCCTGCGCGGGAAAACACCGCCACCTCCCTCCCTGGATCCTGCTGGGCTGTCAGGTCTTAGCCAGGCACCACACTGGTCACACTTGCTGGCCCCTGGGTCTTGCCTGGCTGAGCCTTTCCTCCTATCCGGAAGAGCAGTGGGGGCAGGCAGGATCCCACGGCGACTAAGACCAGGCCTGTACCTGGTGGGCCCTGGGGGGCCCCTGTAGGCACAGGACACCTAAGTTGCTGACCTGTTACCTGGAGCCTTCCCTCGGGCCTCAAGTCACTCCTTGTGCCCCACAGGCCCCGTCCCCGCTCACCAGAGTTCATGGGCCGCCGCCGTGGGCAGCCTCGCCTGTCCCCAGTGGGTCTCATGTCAGCTGAGATCCCAGCAGGAGGGATGGCAATGTTCGCCTCTCACCCTGAGGCCGGCCCTCCCCTGGGAGCTGGGATCCCAACCAGAGCTCTGCGCAAAGAGGTCCTGAGAAAAGGACGGGGAGGCTGTGCCCCCCCTCTCGCCCCGGACCGTGGCCCTGGTGCGGTCCAGGTCTCATTGCCTCACAGCTTCCTTTGGCCCTCCCAGACACCCTAGGCAGCACCGTCTCGCCCTCCACCGCCGCCGCAGGTGGGCACCCCCCTGTCGCCATCGCAGGATTGCCAGGCCAAAGCCGCCCTGGCCCTGCTGATAGACTTGCCCCCTCGCGGGAGCCGGCCTTACAACCGCGCATGCGCAAGCCGCTGTCATTGTGACAGCGGCCGTTGCCTAGGGGCGCGTCCCTAAGGCGGGGAGCCCTCTGAGGCCAGGCCGGGGCGCGTCCTTGTCAGGCTGTGGCCTGTCCTCTCCAGGATGCCTGCCAGGGGATCGTCCGCGCTTCCAAGGAGAAGGAGGAGGAGGGCTCAGCGGGCTGAAGAAGGCTCCGTCGTCGCAGCCCGCAGGGAAGCAGCAGCAGGATCCACAGACCGGTCGCCCATCGCCACCTCATGGCCGCCTGCTGGCTGTGTATGTGAGTCTCCCCCGAGAGTCCAGACTCTTCATACCCTGACTCGGAAGGCTCGACTACCCGTACGCGCGTGTGTCCCTCTGGACTCAGGGGTTCTCCTTCGCCTACCGCAGAGCATGGCCCTGTCGGGACGTGGATGAGTGCCGCTGGCTTCTGAGAGAGAGAGGGACACAGCGAGGGAGGTACAGAGAGAGATGAGAGAGACAGATGAGACAGAGAGAGAGAAGAGAGGGAGATTATAGGTATGTTTTCTCGCAAGTGGGAGTAAATGGTCTGTGGTTTTCGCCGTTTGCCTCGGGGCTCCTTTAAGTCACCTCTTGGTGAGCCCCTTGGTGCAGTTCCGCTCGGGCTAGGGAGCCGGGTGCCATTCGTTTTCCGTGCGGTTCCTGCTTGGGAGTGGGATGGTCTGGCTCCGTCGTGGTCGGGGGTGTGTGCCACCTGGCACCGGCAAGAGTAGGAACGTCCTCGCCGCTAGGAGGTGAGGGCAGCTTTCCCATCCGAAGACGATGACAACCAAGCGGCCACTGACGAGGACCACCACTTACTTCAACAGGAAGCCTGGATGCCAGGGAGTGGCGTGCAGGGAAGATGAGGAAGGAGATTCTGCCACCCTTGGGCCTCACGCCCCACCTAATGCTCATGCCTGCCTCCTCTGAGGGAGGCCGGAGGACAGAAAGCAGAGATTATGGAGGGAGAACATCTGTCCCTCCACAAGGGCCTTTCTGGCTAGCTCAGCCATCCAAGGTGGCATCCCCGTGGTGGTTGGCAGCGCTTTCTCCTGCCCGGGGTGCCAGCTTGTACACCGACACCATGCCCCCACATCTATTCTCTTCCTCCATGGTTTCCGAGGGCCTGCACCCTTCCTCATCTGAATGAACCCTGTGTGCCAGAAAACATTCCCACTCCATCAAGGTCAGCATTGGGGGCATCCACTGCATGAGGCTTTCCTTCTCCACAGTGCATTCTTAGTGACTGGGTAGGCCTGACGTCCGTGCCCATCCGCCCAGCCATTTGTTCTGTCAGCAAGGGAGGGTGAAGTCTTGGTGTCAGTGCCCCATCGGTGGTTCCCCATGACTCACACGGGCTGAGCGGCAGCACACCTTGCCTGGCCTTTGCCTTCTGAGGAAGAGGATGTTTCACTTGGCGTCTGCTCTCCATTCGTTCCTTTCTTGCAGGGAGACATATGCTTGGCTTGTTACTGGGGAAGTGTGGGCAGGGGTGGGCAATGGCTGGCAGGGGCCTTTGACCGCCACTGTTTGTACTGGGGGAGGGGGCCGCAAGAGTACGAGGGACTGAGTTCTGCGTGGCTGCAGGCTGATGGTGGCCCTGGTCCCCTTCCCTGAGGATGGGGGGTTGAATGCACTGCCTGGGTAACCGTTTTCTCTCCAGGCGAGAATGCCCAATCTTGCCCAGGCCTGCGGAAGCGGGCCTGTGCACGTGGTCCTAGGTAGGCTCTGCTTTCCCCGAGCTCTCTTGGGGCCCTCTGGGCCCCTGGAAAGGGTGACTTCTCCCCAAGGTCGGTCTTGGAGCTGGACGGTCCTGCGCGGGAAACACCGCCGCCTCCCTCCCTGCGTCCTGCTGGGCTGTCAGGTCTTAGCCAGGCACCGCTCTGGTCACATTTGCTGTCCCTGGGTCTTGCCTGGCTGCGCCTTTCCGCCTACCCTGAAGAGCGGTGGGGGCAGGCAGGAGCCCAGGGCGATTAAGACAAGGCCAGTTCCTGGTGGGCTCCCGGGGCCCTTGGAGGCACAGGACACCTAAGTTTGTCAACTGTTACCTGGAGCCTTCCCTCGGGCCTCAGGTAACTCCTTGTGCCCCACGGGCCCCGTCCCCGCTCACCAGAGTTCATGACCGCCGTCGTGGGCAGTCACGCCTGTCCCCAGTGGGTCTCACTCCAGCTGAGATCCCAGGAAGAGGGATCTCAATGTTCGCCTCTCACCCTGAGGCCGGCGCTCCCCTGGGAGCTGGGATCCCAACCAGAGCTCTGCGCAAAGGGGTCCCGAGAAGAGGACGGGAGGCTGTGCCCCCCCTCCCCGCCCCAAACGTGGTCCCTGTCCGGTCCGGGTCTCGTTCCCTGACAGCCACGTTCCGCACTCCCAGACACCCTGGGCAGCACCGTCTCGACCTCCGCCGCCGCCGCAGGTGGGGACCGCTGTCGTCATCCTGAATCGCGAGGCCAACACCGCCACGGTCTGCTGAGAGCCTTGCCTGGCGCGCGAGCAGGCCTTACAACCGCGCAACCGCGCATGCGCATGTCGCTGTCATCATGACAGCGGCCGTTGCCTAGGGGCGCGTCCCTTGGCGGGAGCCCTCTGAGGCCAGACGGGGCGTGTCCTTGACAGGCTCTGGCCCGTGCTCTCCAGGATGCCTGCGAGGGAATCGTCCGCGCTTCCGAGGAGGAGGAGGAGGGCTCAGCGGGCTGAAGAAGGCTCCGTCATCGCAGCCTACAGGAAGCAGCAGCGGGATCCCCAGACCGGTCGCCCATCGCCACCTCACAGCCGCCTGCTGGCTGTGTATGTGAGTCTCCCCGAGAGTCCAGAGTCTTCATGCCCGTGACTCGGAAGGCTCGACTCCCAGTATGCCCGTGTGTCCCTCTGTCCTCAGGGGTCCTCCTTCGCCGGCCGCAGAGCCTGGCCCTGTCGGGACCTGGCTCAGTGCCTCTGGCTTCTGAGAGAGAGAGGGACAGAGAGAGAGAGAGAGAGAGAGAGAGAGAGAGAGAGAGAGAGAGAGAGAGAGAGGGAGATTGTATGTATCTGGTCTCCCGAGTGGGAGTAAATGGTCTGTGGTGTTCGCCGTTTGCCTAGGGGCTCCTTTAAGTCACCTCTTGGTGAGCCCCTTGGTGCAGTTCCGCTCCGGCTAGGGAGCCCGGTGCCATTCGTTTACTCTGGGGTTCCTGCATGGGGATGGGCCGGTGTGGTTCCGTCGTGGTCGGGGTCGGGGGGGGCGCCAACAGAGACCAGGAAGTGAAGGAACGTCCTCCCCACCAGGAGGTGAGCCAGCTTTCCCACCCGACGAGGATGACGGCCAAGCTTACGACGACCACCACCATCTCACCAGGAACTCTGGAGGCCAGAGAGGTGTGCAGGGAAGGCCAGGAAGGAGATTGTGCCACCCTTGAGCCTCATGACCTACCTATGCTCATGCCTGCCTCCTATGAGGGAGGCCGGAGGGCAGAGAAGCAGAGATGATGGAGGGACAACACCTGTCCCTCCACAGGGGCCTTTCTGGCTAGCTCAGCCATCCAAGGTGGCATCCCCGCGGCGGTTGGCAGCGCTTTCTCCTGCCGGGGTGACAGCTTGTACACGGACACCATGCCCCCACATCTTTTCTCTTCCTCCATGGTTTCCGAGGGCCTGCACCCTTCTTCATTGAGATGAACAGTGTGTGCCAGGAAACATTCCCACTCCATCAAGATCAGCACTGGGGCATCCACTGCGTGAGGCTTTCCTTCTCCACAGTGCATCCTTAGTGACTGGGTAGGCCTGACGTCGGTGCCCATCCGCCCAGCCATTTGTTCTGTCAGCAAGGGAGTGAAGTCTTGGTGTCAGTGCCCCATCGGTGGTTCCTCATGATTCACATGAGCTGAGCGGCAGCACACCTTGCCTGGCCTTTGCCTTCTGAGGAAGAGGCTGTTTCACTTGGCGTCCGCTCTCCGTTCGTTCCTTTCTTGCAGAGAGATATATGCTTGCCTCGTTCCTGCGGAAGCATGGATAAGGGTGGGTAACGGCTGGCAGGGGCCATTTCCCGCCTCTGTTTGCACTGAGGGTGTTGGGGAGCAGGAGGAGGAACTGGATTTGTGTGGCCGCAAGGTGGTGGTGGCCCTGGTCCACTTCGCTGAGGTTGGGGGGCTGAGTGCATTGCCTGGATAACCGTTTTCTCTTCAGGCGAGAATGTCCAGTCTTGCCCAGGCCTGCGGAAGCGGGCCTGTGCATGTGGTCCTAAGGTCGGGTCTGCTTTCCCCGAGCTCTCCCCTGGAAAGGGTGCCTTCTCCCCAAGGTCGGTCTTGGAGACGGCCGGTCCTGCGCGGGAAACACCGCCACCTCCCTCCCTGGATCCTGCTGGGCTGTCAGGTCTTAGCCAGGCACCACACTGGTCACACTTGCTGGCCCTGGGTCTTGCCTGGCTGAGCCTTTCCTCCTATCCGGAAGAGCAGTGGGGGCAGGCAGGATCCCACGGCGACTAAGACCAGGCCTGTACCTGGTGGGCCCTGGGGGCCCCTGTAGGCACAGGACACCTAAGTTGCTGACCTGTTACCTGGAGCCTTCCCTCGGGCCTCAAGTCACTCCTTGTGCCCCACAGGCCCCGTCCCCGCTCACCAGAGTTCATGGCCGCCGCCGTGGGCAGCCTCGCCTGTCCCCAGTGGGTCTCATGTCAGCTGAGATCCCAGCAGGAGGGATGGCAATGTTCGCCTCTCACCCTGAGGCCGGCCCTCCCCTGGGAGCTGGGATCCCAACCAGAGCTCTGCGCAAAGAGGTCCTGAGAAAAGGACGGGGAGGCTGTGCCCCCCTCTCGCCCCGGACCGTGGCCCTGGTGCGGTCCAGGTCTCATTGCCTCACAGCTTCCTTTGGCCCTCCCAGACACCCTAGGCAGCACCGTCTCGCCCTCCACCGCCGCCGCAGGTGGGCACCCCTGTCGCCATCGCAGGATTGCCAGGCCAAAGCCGCCCTGGCCTGCTGATAGACTTGCCCCTCGCGGGAGCCGGCCTTACAACCGCGCATGCGCAAGCCGCTGTCATTGTGACAGCGGCCGTTGCCTAGGGGCGCGTCCCTAAGGCGGGAGCCCTCTGAGGCCAGGCCGGGCGCGTCCTTGTCAGGCTGTGGCCTGTCCTCTCCAGGATGCCTGCCAGGGGATCGTCCGCGCTTCCAAGGAGAAGGAGGAGGAGGGCTCAGCGGGCTGAAGAAGGCTCCGTCGTCGCAGCCCGCAGGAAGCAGCAGCAGGATCCACAGACCGGTCGCCCATCGCCACCTCATGGCCGCCTGCTGGCTGTGTATGTGAGTCTCCCCGAGAGTCCAGACTCTTCATACCCGTGACTCGGAAGGCTCGACTACCCGTACGCGCGTGTGTCCCTCTGGACTCAGGGGTTCTCCTTCGCCTACCGCAGAGCATGGCCCTGTCGGGACGTGGATGAGTGCCTCTGGCTTCTGAGAGAGAGAGGGACACAGCGAGGGAGGTACAGAGAGAGATGAGAGAGACAGATGAGACAGAGAGAGAGAAGAGAGGGAGATTATAGGTATGTTTTCTCGCAAGTGGGAGTAAATGGTCTGTGGTTTTCGCCGTTTGCCTCGGGGCTCCTTTAAGTCACCTCTTGGTGAGCCCCTTGGTGCAGTTCCGCTCGGGCTAGGGAGCCGGGTGCCATTCGTTTTCCGTGCGGTTCCTGCTTGGGAGTGGGATGGTCTGGCTCCGTCGTGGTCGGGGGTGTGCCACCTGGCACCGGCAAGAGTAGGAACGTCCTCGCCGCTAGGAGGTGAGGCAGCTTTCCCATCCGAAGACGATGACAACCAAGCGGCCACTGACGAGGACCACCACTTACTTCAACAGGAAGCCTGGATGCCAGGGAGTGGCGTGCAGGGAAGATGAGGAAGGAGATTCTGCCACCCTTGGGCCTCACGCCCCACCTAATGCTCATGCCTGCCTCCTCTGAGGGAGGCCGGAGGACAGAAAAGCAGAGATTATGGAGGGAGAACATCTGTCCCTCCACAAGGGCCTTTCTGGCTAGCTCAGCCATCCAAGGTGGCATCCCCGTGGTGGTTGGCAGCGCTTTCTCCTGCCGGGGTGCCAGCTTGTACACCGACACCATGCCCCCACATCTATTCTCTTCCTCCATGGTTTCCGAGGGCCTGCACCCTTCCTCATCTGAATGAACCCTGTGTGCCAGAAAACATTCCCACTCCATCAAGGTCAGCATTGGGGGCATCCACTGCATGAGGCTTTCCTTCTCCACAGTGCATTCTTAGTGACTGGGTAGGCCTGACGTCCGTGCCCATCCGCCCAGCCATTTGTTCTGTCAGCAAGGGAGTGAAGTCTTGGTGTCAGTGCCCCATCGGTGGTTCCCCATGACTCACACGGGCTGAGCGGCAGCACACCTTGCCTGGCCTTTGCCTTCTGAGGAAGAGGATGTTTCACTTGGCGTCTGCTCTCCATTCGTTCCTTTCTTGCAGGGAGACATATGCTTGGCTTGTTCCTGGGGAAGTGTGGGCAGGGGTGGGCAATGGCTGGCAGGGGCCTTTGACCGCCACTGTTTGTACTGGGGGAGGGGGCGCAAGAGTACGAGGGACTGAGTTCTGCGTGGCTGCAGGCTGATGGTGGCCCTGGTCCCCTTCCCTGAGGATGGGGGGTTGAATGCACTGCCTGGGTAACCGTTTTCTCTCCAGGCGAGAATGCCCAATCTTGCCCAGGCCTGCGGAAGCGGGCCTGTGCACGTGGTCCTAGGTAGGCTCTGCTTTCCCCGAGCTCTCTTGGGGCCCTCTGGGCCCCTGGAAAGGGTGACTTCTCCCCAAGGTCGGTCTTGGAGCTGGACGGTCCTGCGCGGGAAACACCGCCGCCTCCCTCCCTGCGTCCTGCTGGGCTGTCAGGTCTTAGCCAGGCACCGCTCTGGTCACATTTGCTGTCCCTGGGTCTTGCCTGGCTGCGCCTTTCCGCCTACCCTGAAGAGCGGTGGGGGCAGGCAGGAGCCCAGGGCGATTAAGACAAGGCCAGTTCCTGGTGGGCTCCCGGGGCCCTTGGAGGCACAGGACACCTAAGTTTGTCAACTGTTACCTGGAGCCTTCCCTCGGGCCTCAGGTAACTCCTTGTGCCCCACGGGCCCCGTCCCCGCTCACCAGAGTTCATGACCGCCGTCGTGGGCAGTCACGCCTGTCCCCAGTGGGTCTCACTCCAGCTGAGATCCCAGGAAGAGGGATCTCAATGTTCGCCTCTCACCCTGAGGCCGGCGCTCCCCTGGGAGCTGGGATCCCAACCAGAGCTCTGCGCAAAGGGGTCCCGAGAAGAGGACGGGAGGCTGTGCCCCCCCTCCCCGCCCCAAACGTGGTCCCTGTCCGGTCCGGGTCTCGTTCCCTGACAGCCACGTTCCGCACTCCCAGACACCCTGGGCAGCACCGTCTCGACCTCCGCCGCCGCCGCAGGTGGGGACCGCTGTCGTCATCCTGAATCGCGAGGCCAACACCGCCACGGTCTGCTGAGAGCCTTGCCTGGCGCGCGAGCAGGCCTTACAACCGCGCAACCGCGCATGCGCATGTCGCTGTCATCATGACAGCGGCCGTTGCCTAGGGGCGCGTCCCTTGGCGGGAGCCCTCTGAGGCCAGACGGGGCGTGTCCTTGACAGGCTCTGGCCCGTGCTCTCCAGGATGCCCTGCGAGGGAATCGTCCGCGCTTCCGAGGAGGAGGAGGAGGGCTCAGCGGGCTGAAGAAGGCTCCGTCATCGCAGCCTACAGGAAGCAGCAGCGGGATCCCCAGACCGGTCGCCCATCGCCACCTCACAGCCGCCTGCTGGCTGTGTATGTGAGTCTCCCCGAGAGTCCAGAGTCTTCATGCCCGTGACTCGGAAGGCTCGACTCCCAGTATGCCCGTGTGTCCCTCTGTCCTCAGGGGTCCTCCTTCGCCGGCCGCAGAGCCTGGCCCTGTCGGGACCTGGCTCAGTGCCTCTGGCTTCTGAGAGAGAGAGGGACAGAGAGAGAGAGAGAGAGAGAGAGAGAGAGAGAGAGAGAGAGAGAGAGGGAGATTGTATGTATCTGGTCTCCCGAGTGGGAGTAAATGGTCTGTGGTGTTCGCCGTTTGCCTAGGGGCTCCTTTAAGTCACCTCTTGGTGAGCCCCTTGGTGCAGTTCCGCTCCGGCTAGGGAGCCCGGTGCCATTCGTTTACTCTGGGGTTCCTGCATGGGGATGGGCCGGTGTGGTTCCGTCGTGGTCGGGGTCGGGGGGGCGCCAACAGAGACCAGGAAGTGAAGGAACGTCCTCCCCACCAGGAGGTGAGCCAGCTTTCCCACCCGACGAGGATGACGGCCAAGCTTACGACGACCACCACCATCTCACCAGGAACTCTGGAGGCCAGAGAGGTGTGCAGGGAAGGCCAGGAAGGAGATTGTGCCACCCTTGAGCCTCATGCCCTACCTATGCTCATGCCTGCCTCCTATGAGGGAGGCCGGAGGGCAGAGAAGCAGAGATGATGGAGGGACAACACCTGTCCCTCCACAGGGGCCTTTCTGGCTAGCTCAGCCATCCAAGGTGGCATCCCCGCGGCGGTTGGCAGCGCTTTCTCCTGCCGGGGTGACAGCTTGTACACGGACACCATGCCCCCACATCTTTTCTCTTCCTCCATGGTTTCCGAGGGCCTGCACCCTTCTTCATTGAGATGAACAGTGTGTGCCAGGAAACATTCCCACTCCATCAAGATCAGCACTGGGGCATCCACTGCGTGAGGCTTTCCTTCTCCACAGTGCATCCTTAGTGACTGGGTAGGCCTGACGTCGGTGCCCATCCGCCCAGCCATTTGTTCTGTCAGCAAGGGAGTGAAGTCTTGGTGTCAGTGCCCCATCGGTGGTTCCTCATGATTCACATGAGCTGAGCGGCAGCACACCTTGCCTGGCCTTTGCCTTCTGAGGAAGAGGCTGTTTCACTTGGCGTCCGCTCTCCGTTCGTTCCTTTCTTGCAGAGAGATATATGCTTGCCTCGTTCCTGCGGAAGCATGGATAAGGGTGGGTAACGGCTGGCAGGGGCCATTTCCCGCCTCTGTTTGCACTGAGGGTGTTGGGGAGCAGGAGGAGGAACTGGATTTGTGTGGCCGCAAGGTGGTGGTGGCCCTGGTCCACTTCGCTGAGGTTGGGGGGCTGAGTGCATTGCCTGGATAACCGTTTTCTCTTCAGGCGAGAATGTCCAGTCTTGCCCAGGCCTGCGGAAGCGGGCCTGTGCATGTGGTCCTAAGGTCGGGTCTGCTTTCCCCGAGCTCTCCCCTGGAAAGGGTGCCTTCTCCCCAAGGTCGGTCTTGGAGACGGCCGGTCCTGCGCGGGAAACACCGCCACCTCCCTCCCTGGATCCTGCTGGGCTGTCAGGTCTTAGCCAGGCACCACACTGGTCACACTTGCTGGCCCTGGGTCTTGCCTGGCTGAGCCTTTCCTCCTATCCGGAAGAGCAGTGGGGGCAGGCAGGATCCCACGGCGACTAAGACCAGGCCTGTACCTGGTGGGCCCTGGGGGCCCCTGTAGGCACAGGACACCTAAGTTGCTGACCTGTTACCTGGAGCCTTCCCTCGGGCCTCAAGTCACTCCTTGTGCCCCACAGGCCCCGTCCCCGCTCACCAGAGTTCATGGCCGCCGCCGTGGGCAGCCTCGCCTGTCCCCAGTGGGTCTCATGTCAGCTGAGATCCCAGCAGGAGGGATGGCAATGTTCGCCTCTCACCCTGAGGCCGGCCCTCCCCTGGGAGCTGGGATCCCAACCAGAGCTCTGCGCAAAGAGGTCCTGAGAAAAGGACGGGGAGGCTGTGCCCCCCCTCTCGCCCCGGACCGTGGCCCTGGTGCGGTCCAGGTCTCATTGCCTCACAGCTTCCTTTGGCCCTCCCAGACACCCTAGGCAGCACCGTCTCGCCCTCCACCGCCGCCGCAGGTGGGCACCCCTGTCGCCATCGCAGGATTGCCAGGCCAAAGCCGCCCTGGCCTGCTGATAGACTTGCCCCTCGCGGGAGCCGGCCTTACAACCGCGCATGCGCAAGCCGCTGTCATTGTGACAGCGGCCGTTGCCTAGGGGCGCGTCCCTAAGGCGGGAGCCCTCTGAGGCCAGGCCGGGCGCGTCCTTGTCAGGCTGTGGCCTGTCCTCTCCAGGATGCCTGCCAGGGGATCGTCCGCGCTTCCAAGGAGAAGGA
Organism: Lemur catta; assembly: GCF_020740605.2. Taxonomy (NCBI): domain Eukaryota; kingdom Metazoa; phylum Chordata; class Mammalia; order Primates; family Lemuridae; genus Lemur; species Lemur catta. Next base: position 10,636,372 of record NC_059140.1, read on the forward strand.
GGAGGAGGGCTCAGCGGGCTGAAGAAGGCTCCGTCGTCGCAGCCCGCAGGAAGCAGCAGCAGGATCCACAGACCGGTCGCCCATCGCCACCTCACGGCCGCCTGCTGGCTGTGTATGTGAGTCTCCCCGAGAGTCCAGACTCTTCATACCCGTGACTCGGAAGGCTCGACTACCCGTACGCGCGTGTGTCCCTCTGGACTCAGGGGTTCTCCTTCGCCTACCGCAGAGCATGGCCCTGTCGGGACGTGGATGAGTGCCTCTGGCTTCTGAGAGAGAGAGGGACACAGCGAGGGAGGTACAGAGAGAGATGAGAGAGAGAGATGAGACAGAGAGAGAGAAGAAAGGGAGATTATAGGCATGTTTTCTCGCAAGTGGGAGTAAATGGTCTGTGGTTTTCGCCGTTTGCCTCGGGCCTCCTTTAGGTCACCTCTTGGTGAGCCCCTTGGTGCAGTTCCGCTCGGGCTAGGGAGCCGGGTGCCATTCGTTTTCCGTGCGGTTCCTGCTTGGGAGTGGGATGGTCTGGCTCCGTCGTGGTCGGGGGTGTGCCACCTGGCACCGGCAAGAGTAGGAACGTCCTCGCCGCTAGGAGGTGAGGCAGCTTTCCCATCCGAAGACGATGACAACCAAGCGGCCACTGACGAGGACCACCACTTCAACAGGAAGCCTGGATGCCAGGGAGTGGCGTGCAGGGAAGATGAGGAAGGAGATTCTGCCACCCTTGGGCCTCACGCCCCACCTAATGCTCATGCCTGCCTCTCTGAGGGAGGCCGGAGGACAGAAAAGCAGAGATTCTGGAGGGAGAACATCTGTCCCTCCACAGGGGCCTTTCTGGCTAGCTCAGCCATCCAAGGTGGCATCCCCGTGGTGGTTGGCAGCGCTTTCTCCTGCCGGGGTGCCAGCTTGTACACCGACACCATGCCCCCACATCTATTCTCTTCCTCCATGGTTTCCGAGGGCCTGCACCCTTCCTCATCTGAATGAACCCTGTGTGCCAGAAAACATTCCCACTCCATCAAGGTCAGCATTGGGGGCATCCACTGCATGAGGCTTTCCTTCTCCACAGTGCATTCTTAGTGACTGGGTAGGCCTGACGTCCGTGCCCATCCGCGCAGCCATTTGTTCTGTCAGCAAGGGAGTGAAGTCTTGGTGTCAGTGCCCCATCGGTGGTTCCCCATGACTCACACGGGCTGAGCGGCAGCACACCTTGCCTGGCCTTTGCCTTCTGAGGAAGAGGCTGTTTCACTTGGCGTCTGCTCTCCATTCGTTCCTTTCTTGCAGGGAGACATATGCTTGGCTTGTTCCTGGGGAAGTGTGGGCAGGGGTGGGCAATGGCTGGCAGGGGCCTTTGACCGCCACTGTTTGTACTGGGGGAGGGGGCGCAAGAGTACGAGGGACTGAGTTCTGCGTGGCTGCAGGCTGATGGTGGCCCTGGTCCCCTTCCCTGAGGATGGGGGGTTGAATGCACTGCCTGGGTAACCGTTTTCTCTCCAGGCGAGAATGCCCAATCTTGCCCAGGCCTGCGGAAGCGGGCCTGTGCACGTGGTCCTAGGTAGGCTCTGCTTTCCCCGAGCTCTCTTGGGGCCCTCTGGGCCCCTGGAAAGGGTGACTTCTCCCCAAGGTCGGTCTTGGAGCTGGACGGTCCTGCGCGGGAAACACCGCCGCCTCCCTCCCTGCGTCCTGCTGGGCTGTCAGGTCTTAGCCAGGCACCGCTCTGGTCACATTTGCTGTCCCTGGGTCTTGCCTGGCTGCGCCTTTCCGCCTACCCTGAAGAGCGGTGGGGGCAGGCAGGAGCCCAGGGCGATTAAGACAAGGCCAGTTCCTGGTGGGCTCCCGGGGCCCTTGGAGGCACAGGACACCTAAGTTTGTCAACTGTTACCTGGAGCCTTCCCTCGGGCCTCAGGTAACTCCTTGTGCCCCACGGGCCCCGTCCCCGCTCACCAGAGTTCATGACCGCCGTCGTGGGCAGTCACGCCTGTCCCCAGTGGGTCTCACTCCAGCTGAGATCCCAGGAAGAGGGATCTCAATGTTCGCCTCTCACCCTGAGGCCGGCCCTCCCCTGGGAGCTGGGATCCCAACCAGAGCTCTGCGCAAAGGGGTCCCGAGAAGAGGACGGGGAGGCTGTGCCCCCCCTCCCCGCCCCAAACGTGGTCCCTGTCCGGTCCGGGTCTCCTTCCCTGACAGCCACGTTCCGCACTCCCAGACACCCTGGGCAGCACCCTCTCGACCTCCGCCGCCGCCGCAGGTGGGGACCGCTGTCGTCATCCTGAATCGCGAGGCCAACACCGCCACGGCCTGCTGAGAGCCTTGCCCGGCGCGCGAGCAGGCCTTACAACCGCGCAACCGCGCATGCGCAAGTCGCTGTCATCATGACAGCGGCCGTTGCCTAGGGGCGCGTCCCTTGGCGGGAGCCCTCTGAGGCCAGACCGGGCGTGTCCTTGTCAGGCTCTGGCCCGTGCTCTCCAGGATGCCTGCGAGGGAATCGTCCGCGCTTCCGAGGAGGAGGAGGAGGGCTCAGCGGGCTGAAGAAGGCTCCGTCGTCGCAGCCTGCAGGAAGCAGCAGCGGGATCCACAGACCGGTCGCTCATCGCCACCTCACAGCCGCCTGCTGGCTGTGTATGTGAGTCTCCCCGAGAGTCCAGAGTCTTCATGCCCGTGACTCGGAAGGCTCGACTCCCAGTATGCCCGTGTGTCCCTCTGTCCTCAGGGGTCCTCCTTCGCCGGCCGCAGAGCCTGGCCCTGTCGGGACCTGGCTCAGTGCCTATGGCTACTGAGAGAGAGAGGGACAGAGAGAGAGAGAGAGAGAGAGAGGGAGATTGTATGTATCTGGTCTCCCGAGTGGGAGTAAATGGTCTGTGGTGTTCGCCGTTTGCCTAGGGGCTCCTTTAAGTCACCTCTTGGTGAGCCCCTTGGTGCAGATCCGCTCCGGCCTGGGAGCCCGGTGCCATTCGTTTACTCTGGGGTTCCTGCATGGGGATGGGCCGGTGTGGTTCCGTCGTGGTCGGGGTCGGGGGGGCGCCAGCAGAGACCAGGAAGTGAAGGAACGTCCTCCCCACCAGGAGGTGAGCCAGCTTTCCCACCCGACGAGGAGGACGGCCAAGCTTACGACGACCACCACCATCTCACCAGGAACTCTGGAGGCCAGAGAGGTGTGCAGGGAAGGCCAGGAAGGAGATTGTGCCACCCTTGAGCCTCATGCCCTACCTATGCTCATGCCTGCCTCCTATGAGGGAGGCCGGAGGGCAGAGAAGCAGAGATGATGGAGGGAGAACACCTGTCCCTCCACAGGGGCCTTTCTGGCTAGCTCAGCCATCGAAGGTGGCATCCCCGTGGCGGTTGGCAGCGCTTTCTCCTGCCGGGGTGACAGCTTGTACACGGACACCATGCCCCCACATCTTTTCTCTTCCTCCATGGTTTCCGAGGGCCTGCACCCTTCTTCATTGAGATGAACAGTGTGTGCCAGGAAACATTCCCACTCCATCAAGATCAGCATTGGGGCATCCACTGCGTGAGGCTTTCCTTCTCCACAGTGCATCCTTAGTGACTGGGTAGGCCTGACGTCCGTGCCCATCCGCGCAGCCATTTGTTCTGTCAGCAAGGGAGTGAAGTGTTGGTGTCAGTGCCCCATCGGTGGTTCCTCATGATTCACATGAGCTGAGCGGCAGCACACCTTGCCTGGCCTTTGCCTTCTGAGGAAGAGGCTGTTTCACTTGGCGTCCGCTCTCCGGTCGTTCCTTTCTTGCAGAGAGATATATGCTTGCCTCGTTCCTGCGGAAGCACAGATAAGGGTGGGTAACGGCTGGCAGGGGCCATTTCCCGCTTCTGTTTGCACTGAGGGTGTTGGGGAGGAGGAGGAGGAACTGGATTTGTGTGGCCGCAAGGTGGTGGTGGCCCTGGTCCACTTCGCTGAGGTTGGGGGGCTGAGTGCATTGCCTGGATAACCGTTCTCTCTTCAGACGAGAATGTCCAGTCTTGCCCAGGCCTGCGGAAGCGGGCCTGTGCATGTGGTCCTAAGGTCGGGTCTGCTTTCCCCGAGCTCTCTTGGGGCCCTTTGGGCCCCTGGAAAGGGTGGCTTCTCCCCAAGGTCGGTCTTGGAGACGGCCGGTCCTGCGCGGGAAACACCGCCACCTCCCTCCCTGGATCCTGCTGGGCTGTCAGGTCTTAGCCAGGCACCACACTGGTCACACTTGCTGGCCCTGGGTCTTGCCTGGCTGAGCCTTTCCTCCTACCCGGAAGAGCAGTGGGGGCAGGCAGGATCCCACGGCGACTAAGACCAGGCCTGTACCTGGTGGGCCCTGGGGGCCCCTGTAGGCACAGGACACCTAAGTTGCTGACCTGTTACCTGGAGCCTTCCCTCGGGCCTCAAGTCACTCCTTGTGCCCCACAGGCCCCGTCCCCGCTCACCAGAGTTCATGGCCGCCGCCGTGGGCAGCCTCGCCTGTCCCCAGTGGGTCTCATGTCAGCTGAGATCCCAGCAGGAGGGATGGCAATGTTCGCCTCTCACCCTGAGGCCGGCCCTCCCCTGGGAGCTGGGATCCCAACCAGAGCTCTGCGCAAAGAGGTCCTGAGAAAAGGACGGGGAGGCTGTGCCCCCCCTCTCGCCCCGGACCGTGGCCCTGGTGCGGTCCAGGTCTCATTGCCTCACAGCTTCCTTTGGCCCTCCCAGACACCCTAGGCAGCACCGTCTCGCCCTCCACCGCCGCCGCAGGTGGGCACCCCTGTCGCCATCGCAGGATTGCCAGGCCAAAGCCGCCCTGGCCTGCTGATAGACTTGCCCCTCGCGGGAGCCGGCCTTACAACCGCGCATGCGCAAGCCGCTGTCATTGTGACAGCGGCCGTTGCCTAGGGGCGCGTCCCTAAGGCGGGAGCCCTCTGAGGCCAGGCCGGGCGCGTCCTTGTCAGGCTGTGGCCTGTCCTCTCCAGGATGCCTGCCAGGGGATCGTCCGCGCTTCCAAGGAGAAGGAGGAGGAGGGCTCAGCGGGCTGAAGAAGGCTCCGTCGTCGCAGCCCGCAGGAAGCAGCAGCAGGATCCACAGACCGGTCGCCCATCGCCACCTCACGGCCGCCTGCTGGCTGTGTATGTGAGTCTCCCCGAGAGTCCAGACTCTTCATACCCGTGACTCGGAAGGCTCGACTACCCGTACGCGCGTGTGTCCCTCTGGACTCAGGGGTTCTCCTTCGCCTACCGCAGAGCATGGCCCTGTCGGGACGTGGATGAGTGCCTCTGGCTTCTGAGAGAGAGAGGGACACAGCGAGGGAGGTACAGAGAGAGATGAGAGAGAGAGATGAGACAGAGAGAGAGAAGAAAGGGAGATTATAGGCATGTTTTCTCGCAAGTGGGAGTAAATGGTCTGTGGTTTTCGCCGTTTGCCTCGGGCCTCCTTTAGGTCACCTCTTGGTGAGCCCCTTGGTGCAGTTCCGCTCGGGCTAGGGAGCCGGGTGCCATTCGTTTTCCGTGCGGTTCCTGCTTGGGAGTGGGATGGTCTGGCTCCGTCGTGGTCGGGGGTGTGCCACCTGGCACCGGCAAGAGTAGGAACGTCCTCGCCGCTAGGAGGTGAGGCAGCTTTCCCATCCGAAGACGATGACAACCAAGCGGCCACTGACGAGGACCACCACTTCAACAGGAAGCCTGGATGCCAGGGAGTGGCGTGCAGGGAAGATGAGGAAGGAGATTCTGCCACCCTTGGGCCTCACGCCCCACCTAATGCTCATGTCTGCCTCTCTGAGGGAGGCCGGAGGACAGAAAAGCAGAGATTCTGGAGGGAGAACATCTGTCCCTCCACAGGGGCCTTTCTGGCTAGCTCAGCCATCCAAGGTGGCATCCCCGTGGTGGTTGGCAGCGCTTTCTCCTGCCGGGGTGCCAGCTTGTACACCGACACCATGCCCCCACATCTATTCTCTTCCTCCATGGTTTCCGAGGGCCTGCACCCTTCCTCATCTGAATGAACCCTGTGTGCCAGAAAACATTCCCACTCCATCAAGGTCAGCATTGGGGGCATCCACTGCATGAGGCTTTCCTTCTCCACAGTGCATTCTTAGTGACTGGGTAGGCCTGACGTCCGTGCCCATCCGCCCAGCCATTTGTTCTGTCAGCAAGGGAGTGAAGTCTTGGTGTCAGTGCCCCATCGGTGGTTCCCCATGATTCACACGGGCTGAGCGACAGCACACCTTGCCTGGCCTTTGCCTTCTGAGGAAGAGGATGTTTCACTTGGCGTCTGCTCTCCATTCGTTCCTTTCTTGCAGGGAGACATATGCTTGGCTTGTTCCTGGGGAAGTGTGGTCAGGGGTGGGCAATGGCTGGCAGGGGCCTTTGACCGCCACTGTTTGTACTGGGGGAGGGGGCGCAAGAGTACGAGGGACTGAGTTCTGCGTGGCTGCAGGCTGATGGTGGCCCTGGTCCCCTTCCCTGAGGATGCGGGGTTGAATGCACTGCCTGGGTAACCGTTTTCTCTCCAGGCGAGAATGCCCAATCTTGCCCAGGCCTGCGGAAGCGGGCCTGTGCACGTGGTCCTAGGTAGGCTCTGCTTTCCCCGAGGTCTCTTGGGGCCCTCTGGGCCCCTGGAAAGGGTGACTTCTCCCCAAGGTCGGTCTTGGAGCTGGACGGTCCTGCGCGGGAAACACCGCCGCCTCCCTCCCTGCGTCCTGCTGGGCTGTCAGGTCTTAGCCAGGCACCGCTCTGGTCACATTTGCTGTCCCTGGGTCTTGCCTGGCTGCGCCTTTCCGCCTACCCTGAAGAGCGGTGGGGGCAGGCAGGAGCCCAGGGCGATTAAGACAAGGCCAGTTCCTGGTGGGCTCCCGCGGCCCTTGGAGGCACAGGACACCTAAGTTTGTCAACTGTTACCTGGAGCCTTCCCTCGGGCCTCAGGTAACTCCTTGTGCCCCACGGGCCCCGTCCCCGCTCACCAGAGTTCATGACCGCCGTCGTGGGCAGTCACGCCTGTCCCCAGTGGGTCTCACTCCAGCTGAGATCCCAGGAAGAGGGATCTCAATGTTCGCCTCTCACCCTGAGGCCGGCCCTCCCCTGGGAGCTGGGATCCCAACCAGAGCTCTGCGCAAAGGGGTCCCGAGAAGAGGACGGGGAGGCTGTGCCCCCCCTCCCCGCCCCAAACGTGGTCCCTGTCCGGTCCGGGTCTCCTTCCCTGACAGCCACGTTCCGCACTCCCAGACACCCTGGGCAGCACCCTCTCGACCTCCGCCGCCGCCGCAGGTGGGGACCGCTGTCGTCATCCTGAATCGCGAGGCCAACACCGCCACGGCCTGCTGAGAGCCTTGCCCGGCGCGCGAGCAGGCCTTACAACCGCGCAACCGCGCATGCGCAAGTCGCTGTCATCATGACAGCGGCCGTTGCCTAGGGGCGCGTCCCTTGGCGGGAGCCCTCTGAGGCCAGACCGGGCGTGTCCTTGTCAGGCTCTGGCCCGTGCTCTCCAGGATGCCTGCGAGGGAATCGTCCGCGCTTCCGAGGAGGAGGAGGAGGAGGGCTCAGCGGGCTGAAGAAGGCTCCGTCGTCGCAGCCTGCAGGAAGCAGCAGCGGGATCCACAGACCTGTCGCTCATCGCCACCTCACAGCCGCCTGCTGGCTGTGTATGTGAGTCTCCCTGAGAGTCCAGAGTCTTCATGCCCGTGACTCGGAAGGCTCGACTCCCAGTATGCCCGTGTGTCCCTCTGTCCTCAGGGGTCCTCCTTCGCCGGCCGCAGAGCCTGGCCCTGTCGGGACCTGGCTCAGTGCCTCTGGCTACTGAGAGAGAGAGGGACAGAGAGAGAGAGAGAGAGAGAGAGAGAGAGAGAGAGAGAGAGAGAGAGAGAGGGAGGGAGATTGTATGTATCTGGTCTCCCGTGTGGGAGTAAATGGTCTGTGGTGTTCGCCGTTTGCCTAGGGGCTCCTTTAAGTCACCTCTTGGTGAGCCCCTTGGTGCAGTTCCGCTCCGGCTAGGGAGCCCGGTGCCATTCGTTTACTCTGGGGTTCCTGCATGGGGATGGGCCGGTGTGGTTCCGGCGTGGTCGGGGTCGGGGGGGCGCCAGCAGAGACCAGGAAGTGAAGGAACGTCCTCCCCACCAGGAGGTGAGCCAGCTTTCCCACCCGACGAGGAGGACGGCCAAGCTTACGACGACCACCACCATCTCACCAGGAACTCTGGAGGCCAGAGAGGTGTGCAGGGAAGGCCAGGAAGGAGATTGTGCCACCCTTGAGCCTCATGCCCTACCTATGCTCATGCCTGCCTCCTATGAGGGAGGCCGGAGGGCAGAGAAGCAGAGATGATGGAGGGAGAACACCTGTCCCTCCACAGGGGCCTTTCTGGCTAGCTCAGCCATCCAAGGTGGCATCCCCGTGGCGGTTGGCAGCACTTTCTCCTGCCGGGGTGACAGCTTGTACACGGACACCATGCCCCCACATCTTTTCTCTTCCTCCATGGTTTCCGAGGGCCTGCACCCTTCTTCATTGAGATGAACAGTGTGTGCCAGGAAACATTCCCACTCCATCAAGATCAGCATTGGGGCATCCACTGCGTGAGGCTTTCCTTCTCCACAGTGCATCCTTAGTGACTGGGTAGGCCTGACGTCCGTGCCCATCCGCGCAGCCATTTGTTCTGTCAGCAAGGGAGTGAAGTCTTGGTGTCAGTGCCCATCCGGGGTTCCCCATGATTCACATGGGCTGAGCGGCAGCACACCTTGCCTGGCCTTTGCCTTCTGAGGAAGAGGCTGTTTCACTTGGCGTCCGCTCTCCGTTCGTTCCTTTCTTGCAGAGAGATATATGCTTGCCTCGTTCCTGCGGAAGCACGGATAAGGGTGGGTAACGGCTGGCAGGGGCCATTTCCCGCCTCTGTTTGCACTGAGGGTGTTGGGGAGCTGGAGGAGGAACTGGATTTGTGTGGCCGCAAGGTGGTGGTGGCTCTGGTCCACTTCGCTAAGGTTGGGGGGCTGAGTGCACTGCCTGGATAACCGTTTTCTCTTCAGACGAGAATGTCCAGTCTTGCCCAGGCCTGCGGAAGCGGGCCTGTGCATGTGGTCCTAAGGTCGGGTCTGCTTTCCCCGAGCTCTCTTGGGGCCCTTTGGGCCCCTGGAAAGGGTGGCTTCTCCCCAAGGTCGGTCTTGGAGACGGCCGGTCCTGCGCGGGAAACACCGCCACCTCCCTCCCTGGATCCTGCTGGGCTGTCAGGTCTTAGCCAGGCACCACACTGGTCACACTTGCTGGCCCTGGGTCTTGCCTGGCTGAGCCTTTCCTCCTACCCGGAAGAGCAGTGGGGGCAGGCAGGATCCCACGGCGACTAAGACCAGGCCTGTACCTGGTGGGCCCTGGGGGCCCCTGTAGACACAGGACACCTAAGTTGCTGACCTGTTACCTGGAGCCTTCCCTCGGGCCTCAAGTCACTCCTTGTGCCCCACAGGCCCCGTCCCCGCTCACCAGAGTTCATGGCCGCCGCCGTGGGCAGCCTCGCCTGTCCCCAGTGGGTCTCATGTCAGCTGAGATCCCAGCAGGAGGGATGGCAATGTTCGCCTCTCACCCTGAGGCCGGCCCTCCCCTGGGAGCTGGGATCCCAACCAGAGCTCTGCGCAAAGAGGTCCTGAGAAAAGGACGGGGAGGCTGTGCCCCCCCTCTCGCCCCGGACCGTGGCCCTGGTGCGGTCCAGGTCTCATTGCCTCACAGCTTCCTTTGGCCCTCCCAGACACCCTAGGCAGCACCGTCTCGCCCTCCACCGCCGCCGCAGGTGGGCACCCCTGTCGCCATCGCAGGATTGCCAGGCCAAAGCCGCCCTGGCCTGCTGATAGACTTGCCCCTCGCGGGAGCCGGCCTTACAACCGCGCATGCGCAAGCCGCTGTCATTGTGACAGCGGCCGTTGCCTAGGGGCGCGTCCCTAAGGCGGGAGCCCTCTGAGGCCAGGCCGGGCGCGTCCTTGTCAGGCTGTGGCCTGTCCTCTCCAGGATGCCTGCCAGGGGATCGTCCGCGCTTCCAAGGAGAAGGAGGAGGAGGGCTCAGCGGGCTGAAGAAGGCTCCGTCGTCGCAGCCCGCAGGAAGCAGCAGCAGGATCCACAGACCGGTCGCCCATCGCCACCTCACGGCCGCCTGCTGGCTGTGTATGTGAGTCTCCCCGAGAGTCCAGACTCTTCATACCCGTGACTCGGAAGGCTCGACTACCCGTACGCGCGTGTGTCCCTCTGGACTCAGGGGTTCTCCTTCGCCTACCGCAGAGCATGGCCCTGTCGGGACGTGGATGAGTGCCTCTGGCTTCTGAGAGAGAGAGGGACACAGCGAGGGAGGTACAGAGAGAGATGAGAGAGACAGATGAGACAGAGAGAGAGAAGAGAGGGAGATTATAGGTATGTTTTCTCGCAAGTGGGAGTAAATGGTCTGTGGTTTTCGCCGTTTGCCTCGGGCCTCCTTTAGGTCACCTCTTGGTGAGCCCCTTGGTGCAGTTCCGCTCGGGCTAGGGAGCCGGGTGCCATTCGTTTTCCGTGCGGTTCCTGCTTGGGAGTGGGATGGTCTGGCTCCGTCGTGGTCGGGGGTGTGCCACCTGGCACCGGCAAGAGTAGGAACGTCCTCGCCGCTAGGAGGTGAGGCAGCTTTCCCATCCGAAGACGATGACAACCAAGCGGCCACTGACGAGGACCACCACTTCAACAGGAAGCCTGGATGCCAGGGAGTGGCGTGCAGGGAAGATGAGGAAGGAGATTCTGCCACCCTTGGGCCTCACGCCCCACCTAATGCTCATGCCTGCCTCCTCTGAGGGAGGCCGGAGGACAGAAAAGCAGAGATTCTGGAGGGAGAACATCTGTCCCTCCACAGGGGCCTTTCTGGCTAGCTCAGCCATCCAAGGTGGCATCCCCGTGGTGGTTGGCAGCGCTTTCTCCTGCCGGGGTGCCAGCTTGTACACCGACACCATGCCCCCACATCTATTCTCTTCCTCCATGGTTTCCGAGGGCCTGCACCCTTCCTCATCTGAATGAACCCTGTGTGCCAGAAAACATTCCCACTCCATCAAGGTCAGCATTGGGGGCATCCACTGCATGAGGCTTTCCTTCTCCACAGTGCATTCTTAGTGACTGGGTAGGCCTGACGTCCGTGCCCATCCGCCCAGCCATTTGTTCTGTCAGCAAGGGAGTGAAGTCTTGGTGTCAGTGCCCCATCGGTGGTTCCCCATGATTCACACGGGCTGAGCGGCAGCACACCTTGCCTGGCCTTTGCCTTCTGAGGAAGAGGATGTTTCACTTGGCGTCTGCTCTCCATTCGTTCCTTTCTTGCAGGGAGACATATGCTTGGCTTGTTCCTGGGGAAGTGTGGTCAGGGGTGGGCAATGGCTGGCAGGGGCCTTTGACCGCCACTGTTTGTACTGGGGGAGGGGGCGCAAGAGTACGAGGGACTGAGTTCTGCGTGGCTGCAGGCTGATGGTGGCCCTGGTCCCCTTCCCTGAGGATGCGGGGTTGAATGCACTGCCTGGGTAACCGTTTTCTCTCCAGGCGAGAATGCCCAATCTTGCCCAGGCCTGCGGAAGCGGGCCTGTGCACGTGGTCCTAGGTAGGCTCTGCTTTCCCCGAGGTCTCTTGGGGCCCTCTGGGCCCCTGGAAAGGGTGACTTCTCCCCAAGGTCGGTCTTGGAGCTGGACGGTCCTGCGCGGGAAACACCGCCGCCTCCCTCCCTGCGTCCTGCTGGGCTGTCAGGTCTTAGCCAGGCACCGCTCTGGTCACATTTGCTGTCCCTGGGTCTTGCCTGGCTGCGCCTTTCCGCCTACCCTGAAGAGCGGTTGGGGCAGGCAGGAGCCCAGGGCGATTAAGACAAGGCCAGTTCCCGGTGGGCTCCCGGGGCCCTTGGAGGCACAGGACACCTAAGTTTGTCAACTGTTACCTGGAGCCTTCCCTCGGGCCTCAGGTAACTCCTTGTGCCCCACGGGCCCCGTCCCCGCTCACCAGAGTTCATGACCGCCGTCGTGGGCAGTCACGCCTGTCCCCAGTGGGTCTCACTCCAGCTGAGATCCCAGGAAGAGGGATCTCAATGTTCGCCTCTCACCCTGAGGCCGGCCCTCCTCTGGGAGCTGGGATCCCAACCAGAGCTCTGCGGAAAAGGGTCCCGAGAAGAGGACGGGGAGGCTGTGCCCCCCCTCCCCGCCCCAAACGTGGTCCCTGTCCGGTCCGGGTCTCGTTCCCTGACAGCCACGTTCCGCACTCCCAGACACCCTGGGCAGCACCCTCTCGACCTCCGCCGCCGCCGCAGGTGGGGACCGCTGTCGTCATCCTGAATCACGAGGCCAACACCGCCACGGCCTGCTGAGAGCCTTGCCCGGCGCGCGAGCCGGCCTTACAACCGCGCAACCGCGCATGCGCAAGTCGCTGTCATCATGACAGCGGCCGTTGCCTAGGGGCGCGTCCCTTGGCGGGAGCCCTCTGAGGCCAGACCGGGCGTGTCCTTGTCAGGCTCTGGCCCGTGCTCTCCAGGATGCCTGCGAGGGAATCGTCCGCGCTTCCGAGGAGGAGGAGGAGGAGGGCTCAGCGGGCTGAAGAAGGCTCCGTCGTCGCAGCCTGCAGGAAGCAGCAGCGGGATCCACAGACCGGTCGCTCATCGCCACCTCACAGCCGCCTGCTGGCTGTGTATGTGAGTCTCCCCGAGAGTCCAGAGTCTTCATGCCCGTGACTCGGAAGGCTCGACTCCCAGTATGCCCGTGTGTCCCTCTGTCCTCAGGGGTCCTCCTTCGCCGGCCGCAGAGCCTGGCCCTGTCGGGACCTGGCTCAGTGCCTCTGGCTACTGAGAGAGAGAGGGACAGAGAGAGAGAGAGAGAGAGAGAGGGAGATTGTATGTATCTGGTCTCCCGAGTGGGAGTAAATGGTCTGTGGTGTTCGCCGTTTGCCTAGGGGCTCCTTTAAGTCACCTCTTGGTGAGCCCCTTGGTGCAGATCCGCTCCGGCCTGGGAGCCCGGTGCCATTCTTTTACTCTGGGGTTCCTGCATGGGGATGGGCCGGTGTGGTTCCGTCGTGGTCGGGGTCGGGGGGGCGCCAGCAGAGACCAGGAAGTGAAGGAACGTCCTCCCCACCAGGAGGTGAGCCAGCTTTCCCACCCGACGAGGAGGACGGCCAAGCTTACGACGACCACCACCATCTCACCAGGAACTCTGGAGGCCAGAGAGGTGTGCAGGGAAGGCCAGGAAGGAGATTGTGCCACCCTTGAGCCTCATGCCCTACCTATGCTCATGCCTGCCTCCTATGAGGGAGGCCGGAGGGCAGAGAAGCAGAGATGATGGAGGGAGAACACCTGTCCCTCCACAGGGGCCTTTCTGGCTAGCTCAGCCATCGAAGGTGGCATCCCCGTGGCGGTTGGCAGCGCTTTCTCCTGCCGGGGTGACAGCTTGTACACGGACACCATGCCCCCACATCTTTTCTCTTCCTCCATGGTTTCCGAGGGCCTGCACCCTTCTTCATTGAGATGAACAGTGTGTGCCAGGAAACATTCCCACTCCATCAAGATCAGCATTGGGGCATCCACTGCGTGAGGCTTTCCTTCTCCACAGTGCATCCTTAGTGACTGGGTAGGCCTGACGTCCGTGCCCATCCGCGCAGCCATTTGTTCTGTCAGCAAGGGAGTGAAGTGTTGGTGTCAGTGCCCCATCGGTGGTTCCTCATGATTCACATGAGCTGAGCGGCAGCACACCTTGCCTGGCCTTTGCCTTCTGAGGAAGAGGCTGTTTCACTTGGCGTCCGCTCTCCGGTCGTTCCTTTCTTGCAGAGAGATATATGCTTGCCTCGTTCCTGCGGAAGCACAGATAAGGGTGGGTAACGGCTGGCAGGGGCCATTTCCCGCTTCTGTTTGCACTGAGGGTGTTGGGGAGGAGGAGGAGGAACTGGATTTGTGTGGCCGCAAGGTGGTGGTGGCCCTGGTCCACTTCGCTGAGGTTGGGGGGCTGAGTGCATTGCCTGGATAACCGTTTTCTCTTCAGACGAGAATGTCCAGTCTTGCCCAGGCCTGCGGAAGCGGGCCTGTGCATGTGGTCCTAAGGTCGGGTCTGCTTTCCCCGAGCTCTCTTGGGGCCCTTTGGGCCCCTGGAAAGGGTGGCTTCTCCCCAAGGTCGGTCTTGGAGACGGCCGGTCCTGCGCGGGAAACACCGCCACCTCCCTCCCTGGATCCTGCTGGGCTGTCAGGTCTTAGCCAGGCACCACACTGGTCACACTTGCTGGCCCTGGGTCTTGCCTGGCTGAGCCTTTCCTCCTACCCGGAAGAGCAGTGGGGGCAGGCAGGATCCCACGGCGACTAAGACCAGGCCTGTACCTGGTGGGCCCTGGGGGCCCCTGTAGGCACAGGACACCTAAGTTGCTGACCTGTTACCTGGAGCCTTCCCTCGGGCCTCAAGTCACTCCTTGTGCCCCACAGGCCCCGTCCCCGCTCACCAGAGTTCATGGCCGCCGCCGTGGGCAGCCTCGCCTGTCCCCAGTGGGTCTCATGTCAGCTGAGATCCCAGCAGGAGGGATGGCAATGTTCGCCTCTCACCCTGAGGCCGGCCCTCCCCTGGGAGCTGGGATCCCAACCAGAGCTCTGCGCAAAGAGGTCCTGAGAAAAGGACGGGGAGGCTGTGCCCCCCCTCTCGCCCCGGACCGTGGCCCTGGTGCGGTCCAGGTCTCATTGCCTCACAGCTTCCTTTGGCCCTCCCAGACACCCTAGGCAGCACCGTCTCGCCCTCCACCGCCGCCGCAGGTGGGCACCCCTGTCGCCATCGCAGGATTGCCAGGCCAAAGCCGCCCTGGCCTGCTGATAGACTTGCCCCTCGCGGGAGCCGGCCTTACAACCGCGCATGCGCAAGCCGCTGTCATTGTGACAGCGGCCGTTGCCTAGGGGCGCGTCCCTAAGGCGGGAGCCCTCTGAGGCCAGGCCGGGCGCGTCCTTGTCAGGCTGTGGCCTGTCCTCTCCAGGATGCCTGCCAGGGGATCGTCCGCGCTTCCAAGGAGAAGGAGGAGGAGGGCTCAGCGGGCTGAAGAAGGCTCCGTCGTCGCAGCCCGCAGGAAGCAGCAGCAGGATCCACAGACCGGTCGCCCATCGCCACCTCACGGCCGCCTGCTGGCTGTGTATGTGAGTCTCCCCGAGAGTCCAGACTCTTCATACCCGTGACTCGGAAGGCTCGACTACCCGTACGCGCGTGTGTCCCTCTGGACTCAGGGGTTCTCCTTCGCCTACCGCAGAGCATGGCCCTGTCGGGACGTGGATGAGTGCCTCTGGCTTCTGAGAGAGAGAGGGACACAGCGAGGGAGGTACAGAGAGAGATGAGAGAGAGAGATGAGACAGAGAGAGAGAAGAAAGGGAGATTATAGGCATGTTTTCTCGCAAGTGGGAGTAAATGGTCTGTGGTTTTCGCCGTTTGCCTCGGGCCTCCTTTAGGTCACCTCTTGGTGAGCCCCTTGGTGCAGTTCCGCTCGGGCTAGGGAGCCGGGTGCCATTCGTTTTCCGTGCGGTTCCTGCTTGGGAGTGGGATGGTCTGGCTCCGTCGTGGTCGGGGGTGTGCCACCTGGCACCGGCAAGAGTAGGAACGTCCTCGCCGCTAGGAGGTGAGGCAGCTTTCCCATCCGAAGACGATGACAACCAAGCGGCCACTGACGAGGACCACCACTTCAACAGGAAGCCTGGATGCCAGGGAGTGGCGTGCAGGGAAGATGAGGAAGGAGATTCTGCCACCCTTGGGCCTCACGCCCCACCTAATGCTCATGTCTGCCTCTCTGAGGGAGGCCGGAGGACAGAAAAGCAGAGATTCTGGAGGGAGAACATCTGTCCCTCCACAGGGGCCTTTCTGGCTAGCTCAGCCATCCAAGGTGGCATCCCCGTGGTGGTTGGCAGCGCTTTCTCCTGCCGGGGTGCCAGCTTGTACACCGACACCATGCCCCCACATCTATTCTCTTCCTCCATGGTTTCCGAGGGCCTGCACCCTTCCTCATCTGAATGAACCCTGTGTGCCAGAAAACATTCCCACTCCATCAAGGTCAGCATTGGGGGCATCCACTGCATGAGGCTTTCCTTCTCCACAGTGCATTCTTAGTGACTGGGTAGGCCTGACGTCCGTGCCCATCCGCCCAGCCATTTGTTCTGTCAGCAAGGGAGTGAAGTCTTGGTGTCAGTGCCCCATCGGTGGTTCCCCATGACTCACACGGGCTGAGCGACAGCACACCTTGCCTGGCCTTTGCCTTCTGAGGAAGAGGATGTTTCACTTGGCGTCTGCTCTCCATTCGTTCCTTTCTTGCAGGGAGACATATGCTTGGCTTGTTCCTGGGGAAGTGTGGTCAGGGGTGGGCAATGGCTGGCAGGGGCCTTTGACCGCCACTGTTTGTACTGGGGGAGGGGGCGCAAGAGTACGAGGGACTGAGTTCTGCGTGGCTGCAGGCTGATGGTGGCCCTGGTCCCCTTCCCTGAGGATGCGGGGTTGAATGCACTGCCTGGGTAACCGTTTTCTCTCCAGGCGAGAATGCCCAATCTTGCCCAGGCCTGCGGAAGCGGGCCTGTGCACGTGGTCCTAGGTAGGCTCTGCTTTCCCCGAGGTCTCTTGGGGCCCTCTGGGCCCCTGGAAAGGGTGACTTCTCCCCAAGGTCGGTCTTGGAGCTGGACGGTCCTGCGCGGGAAACACCGCCGCCTCCCTCCCTGCGTCCTGCTGGGCTGTCAGGTCTTAGCCAGGCACCGCTCTGGTCACATTTGCTGTCCCTGGGTCTTGCCTGGCTGCGCCTTTCCGCCTACCCTGAAGAGCGGTGGGGGCAGGCAGGAGCCCAGGGCGATTAAGACAAGGCCAGTTCCTGGTGGGCTCCCGGGGCCCTTGGAGGCACAGGACACCTAAGTTTGTCAACTGTTACCTGGAGCCTTCCCTCGGGCCTCAGGTAACTCCTTGTGCCCCACGGGCCCCGTCCCCGCTCACCAGAGTTCATGACCGCCGTCGTGGGCAGTCACGCCTGTCCCCAGTGGGTCTCACTCCAGCTGAGATCCCAGGAAGAGGGATCTCAATGTTCGCCTCTCACCCTGAGGCCGGCCCTCCCCTGGGAGCTGGGATCCCAACCAGAGCTCTGCGCAAAGGGGTCCCGAGAAGAGGACGGGGAGGCTGTGCCCCCCCTCCCCGCCCCAAACGTGGTCCCTGTCCGGTCCGGGTCTCGTTCCCTGACAGCCACGTTCCGCACTCCCAGACACCCTGGGCAGCACCGTCTCGACCTCCGCCGCCGCCGCAGGTGGGGACCGCTGTCGTCATCCTGAATCGCGAGGCCAACACCGCCACGGCCTGCTGAGAGCCTTGCCAGGCGCGCGAGCAGGCCTTACAACCGCGCAACCGCGCATGCGCAAGTCGCTGTCATCATGACAGCGGCCGTTGCCTAGGGGCGCGTCCCTTGGCGGGAGCCCTCTGAGGCCAGACCGGGCGTGTCCTTGTCAGGCTCTGGCCCGTGCTCTCCAGGATGCCTGCGAGGGAATCGTCCGCGCTTCCGAGGAGGAGGAGGAGGAGGGCTCAGCGGGCTGAAGAAGGCTCCGTCGTCGCAGCCTGCAGGAAGCAGCAGCGGGATCCACAGACCTGTCGCTCATCGCCACCTCACAGCCGCCTGCTGGCTGTGTATGTGAGTCTCCCTGAGAGTCCAGAGTCTTCATGCCCGTGACTCGGAAGGCTCGACTCCCAGTATGCCCGTGTGTCCCTCTGTCCTCAGGGGTCCTCCTTCGCCGGCCGCAGAGCCTGGCCCTGTCGGGACCTGGCTCAGTGCCTCTGGCTACTGAGAGAGAGAGGGACAGAGAGAGAGAGAGAGAGAGAGAGGGAGATTGTATGTATCTGGTCTCCCGAGTGGGAGTAAATGGTCTGTGGTGTTCGCCGTTTGCCTAGGGGCTCCTTTAAGTCACCTCTTGGTGAGCCCCTTGGTGCAGATCCGCTCCGGCCTGGGAGCCCGGTGCCATTCTTTTACTCTGGGGTTCCTGCATGGGGATGGGCCGGTGTGGTTCCGTCGTGGTCGGGGTCGGGGGGGCGCCAGCAGAGACCAGGAAGTGAAGGAACGTCCTCCCCACCAGGAGGTGAGCCAGCTTTCCCACCCGACGAGGAGGACGGCCAAGCTTACGACGACCACCACCATCTCACCAGGAACTCTGGAGGCCAGAGAGGTGTGCAGGGAAGGCCAGGAAGGAGATTGTGCCACCCTTGAGCCTCATGCCCTACCTATGCTCATGCCTGCCTCCTATGAGGGAGGCCGGAGGGCAGAGAAGCAGAGATGATGGAGGGAGAACACCTGTCCCTCCACAGGGGCCTTTCTGGCTAGCTCAGCCATCGAAGGTGGCATCCCCGTGGCGGTTGGCAGCGCTTTCTCCTGCCGGGGTGACAGCTTGTACACGGACACCATGCCCCCACATCTTTTCTCTTCCTCCATGGTTTCCGAGGGCCTGCACCCTTCTTCATTGAGATGAACAGTGTGTGCCAGGAAACATTCCCACTCCATCAAGATCAGCATTGGGGCATCCACTGCGTGAGGCTTTCCTTCTCCACAGTGCATCCTTAGTGACTGGGTAGGCCTGACGTCCGTGCCCATCCGCGCAGCCATTTGTTCTGTCAGCAAGGGAGTGAAGTGTTGGTGTCAGTGCCCCATCGGTGGTTCCTCATGATTCACATGAGCTGAGCGGCAGCACACCTTGCCTGGCCTTTGCCTTCTGAGGAAGAGGCTGTTTCACTTGGCGTCCGCTCTCCGGTCGTTCCTTTCTTGCAGAGAGATATATGCTTGCCTCGTTCCTGCGGAAGCACAGATAAGGGTGGGTAACGGCTGGCAGGGGCCATTTCCCGCTTCTGTTTGCACTGAGGGTGTTGGGGAGGAGGAGGAGGAACTGGATTTGTGTGGCCGCAAGGTGGTGGTGGCCCTGGTCCACTTCGCTGAGGTTGGGGGGCTGAGTGCATTGCCTGGATAACCGTTTTCTCTTCAGACGAGAATGTCCAGTCTTGCCCAGGCCTGCGGAAGCGGGCCTGTGCATGTGGTCCTAAGGTCGGGTCTGCTTTCCCCGAGCTCTCTTGGGGCCCTTTGGGCCCCTGGAAAGGGTGGCTTCTCCCCAAGGTCGGTCTTGGAGACGGCCGGTCCTGCGCGGGAAACACCGCCACCTCCCTCCCTGGATCCTGCTGGGCTGTCAGGTCTTAGCCAGGCACCACACTGGTCACACTTGCTGGCCCTGGGTCTTGCCTGGCTGAGCCTTTCCTCCTACCCGGAAGAGCAGTGGGGGCAGGCAGGATCCCACGGCGACTAAGACCAGGCCTGTACCTGGTGGGCCCTGGGGGCCCCTGTAGGCACAGGACACCTAAGTTGCTGACCTGTTACCTGGAGCCTTCCCTCGGGCCTCAAGTCACTCCTTGTGCCCCACAGGCCCCGTCCCCGCTCACCAGAGTTCATGGCCGCCGCCGTGGGCAGCCTCGCCTGTCCCCAGTGGGTCTCATGTCAGCTGAGATCCCAGCAGGAGGGATGGCAATGTTCGCCTCTCACCCTGAGGCCGGCCCTCCCCTGGGAGCTGGGATCCCAACCAGAGCTCTGCGCAAAGAGGTCCTGAGAAAAGGACGGGGAGGCTGTGCCCCCCCTCTCGCCCCGGACCGTGGCCCTGGTGCGGTCCAGGTCTCATTGCCTCACAGCTTCCTTTGGCCCTCCCAGACACCCTAGGCAGCACCGTCTCGCCCTCCACCGCCGCCGCAGGTGGGCACCCCTGTCGCCATCGCAGGATTGCCAGGCCAAAGCCGCCCTGGCCTGCTGATAGACTTGCCCCTCGCGGGAGCCGGCCTTACAACCGCGCATGCGCAAGCCGCTGTCATTGTGACAGCGGCCGTTGCCTAGGGGCGCGTCCCTAAGGCGGGAGCCCTCTGAGGCCAGGCCGGGCGCGTCCTTGTCAGGCTGTGGCCTGTCCTCTCCAGGATGCCTGCCAGGGGATCGTCCGCGCTTCCAAGGAGAAGGAGGAGGAGGGCTCAGCGGGCTGAAGAAGGCTCCGTCGTCGCAGCCCGCAGGAAGCAGCAGCAGGATCCACAGACCGGTCGCCCATCGCCACCTCACGGCCGCCTGCTGGCTGTGTATGTGAGTCTCCCCGAGAGTCCAGACTCTTCATACCCGTGACTCGGAAGGCTCGACTACCCGTACGCGCGTGTGTCCCTCTGGACTCAGGGGTTCTCCTTCGCCTACCGCAGAGCATGGCCCTGTCGGGACGTGGATGAGTGCCTCTGGCTTCTGAGAGAGAGAGGGACACAGCGAGGGAGGTACAGAGAGAGATGAGAGAGAGAGATGAGACAGAGAGAGAGAAGAAAGGGAGATTATAGGCATGTTTTCTCGCAAGTGGGAGTAAATGGTCTGTGGTTTTCGCCGTTTGCCTCGGGCCTCCTTTAGGTCACCTCTTGGTGAGCCCCTTGGTGCAGTTCCGCTCGGGCTAGGGAGCCGGGTGCCATTCGTTTTCCGTGCGGTTCCTGCTTGGGAGTGGGATGGTCTGGCTCCGTCGTGGTCGGGGGTGTGCCACCTGGCACCGGCAAGAGTAGGAACGTCCTCGCCGCTAGGAGGTGAGGCAGCTTTCCCATCCGAAGACGATGACAACCAAGCGGCCACTGACGAGGACCACCACTTCAACAGGAAGCCTGGATGCCAGGGAGTGGCGTGCAGGGAAGATGAGGAAGGAGATTCTGCCACCCTTGGGCCTCACGCCCCACCTAATGCTCATGTCTGCCTCTCTGAGGGAGGCCGGAGGACAGAAAAGCAGAGATTCTGGAGGGAGAACATCTGTCCCTCCACAGGGGCCTTTCTGGCTAGCTCAGCCATCCAAGGTGGCATCCCCGTGGTGGTTGGCAGCGCTTTCTCCTGCCGGGGTGCCAGCTTGTACACCGACACCATGCCCCCACATCTATTCTCTTCCTCCATGGTTTCCGAGGGCCTGCACCCTTCCTCATCTGAATGAACCCTGTGTGCCAGAAAACATTCCCACTCCATCAAGGTCAGCATTGGGGGCATCCACTGCATGAGGCTTTCCTTCTCCACAGTGCATTCTTAGTGACTGGGTAGGCCTGACGTCCGTGCCCATCCGCCCAGCCATTTGTTCTGTCAGCAAGGGAGTGAAGTCTTGGTGTCAGTGCCCCATCGGTGGTTCCCCATGACTCACACGGGCTGAGCGACAGCACACCTTGCCTGGCCTTTGCCTTCTGAGGAAGAGGATGTTTCACTTGGCGTCTGCTCTCCATTCGTTCCTTTCTTGCAGGGAGACATATGCTTGGCTTGTTCCTGGGGAAGTGTGGTCAGGGGTGGGCAATGGCTGGCAGGGGCCTTTGACCGCCACTGTTTGTACTGGGGGAGGGGGCGCAAGAGTACGAGGGACTGAGTTCTGCGTGGCTGCAGGCTGATGGTGGCCCTGGTCCCCTTCCCTGAGGATGCGGGGTTGAATGCACTGCCTGGGTAACCGTTTTCTCTCCAGGCGAGAATGCCCAATCTTGCCCAGGCCTGCGGAAGCGGGCCTGTGCACGTGGTCCTAGGTAGGCTCTGCTTTCCCCGAGGTCTCTTGGGGCCCTCTGGGCCCCTGGAAAGGGTGACTTCTCCCCAAGGTCGGTCTTGGAGCTGGACGGTCCTGCGCGGGAAACACCGCCGCCTCCCTCCCTGCGTCCTGCTGGGCTGTCAGGTCTTAGCCAGGCACCGCTCTGGTCACATTTGCTGTCCCTGGGTCTTGCCTGGCTGCGCCTTTCCGCCTACCCTGAAGAGCGGTGGGGGGCAGGCAGGAGCCCAGGGCGATTAAGACAAGGCCAGTTCCTGGTGGGCTCCCGGGGCCCTTGGAGGCACAGGACACCTAAGTTTGTCAACTGTTACCTGGAGCCTTCCCTCGGGCCTCAGGTAACTCCTTGTGCCCCACGGGCCCCGTCCCCGCTCACCAGAGTTCATGACCGCCGTCGTGGGCAGTCACGCCTGTCCCCAGTGGGTCTCACTCCAGCTGAGATCCCAGGAAGAGGGATCTCAATGTTCGCCTCTCACCCTGAGGCCGGCCCTCCCCTGGGAGCTGGGATCCCAACCAGAGCTCTGCGCAAAGGGGTCCCGAGAAGAGGACGGGGAGGCTGTGCCCCCCCTCCCCGCCCCAAACGTGGTCCCTGTCCGGTCCGGGTCTCGTTCCCTGACAGCCACGTTCCGCACTCCCAGACACCCTGGGCAGCACCGTCTCGACCTCCGCCGCCGCCGCAGGTGGGGACCGCTGTCGTCATCCTGAATCGCGAGGCCAACACCGCCACGGCCTGCTGAGAGCCTTGCCAGGCGCGCGAGCAGGCCTTACAACCGCGCAACCGCGCATGCGCAAGTCGCTGTCATCATGACAGCGGCCGTTGCCTAGGGGCGCGTCCCTTGGCGGGAGCCCTCTGAGGCCAGACCGGGCGTGTCCTTGTCAGGCTCTGGCCCGTGCTCTCCAGGATGCCTGCGAGGGAATCGTCCGCGCTTCCGAGGAGGAGGAGGAGGAGGGCTCAGCGGGCTGAAGAAGGCTCCGTCGTCGCAGCCTGCAGGAAGCAGCAGCGGGATCCACAGACCTGTCGCTCATCGCCACCTCACAGCCGCCTGCTGGCTGTGTATGTGAGTCTCCCTGAGAGTCCAGAGTCTTCATGCCCGTGACTCGGAAGGCTCGACTCCCAGTATGCCCGTGTGTCCCTCTGTCCTCAGGGGTCCTCCTTCGCCGGCCGCAGAGCCTGGCCCTGTCGGGACCTGGCTCAGTGCCTCTGGCTACTGAGAGAGAGAGGGACAGAGAGAGAGAGAGAGAGAGAGAGAGAGAGAGAGAGAGAGAGAGAGAGAGAGAGAGGGAGGGAGATTGTATGTATCTGGTCTCCCGTGTGGGAGTAAATGGTCTGTGGTGTTCGCCGTTTGCCTAGGGGCTCCTTTAAGTCACCTCTTGGTGAGCCCCTTGGTGCAGTTCCGCTCCGGCCTGGGAGCCCGGTGCCATTCGTTTACTCTGGGGTTCCTGCATGGGGATGGGCCGGTGTGGTTCCGGCGTGGTCGGGGTCGGGGGGGCGCCAGCAGAGACCAGGAAGTGAAGGAACGTCCTCCCCACCAGGAGGTGAGCCAGCTTTCCCACCCGACGAGGAGGACGGCCAAGCTTACGACGACCACCACCATCTCACCAGGAACTCTGGAGGCCAGAGAGGTGTGCAGGGAAGGCCAGGAAGGAGATTGTGCCACCCTTGAGCCTCATGCCCTACCTATGCTCATGCCTGCCTCCTATGAGGGAGGCCGGAGGGCAGAGAAGCAGAGATGATGGAGGGAGAACACCTGTCCCTCCACAGGGGCCTTTCTGGCTAGCTCAGCCATCCAAGGTGGCATCCCCGTGGCGGTTGGCAGCACTTTCTCCTGCCGGGGTGACAGCTTGTACACGGACACCATGCCCCCACATCTTTTCTCTTCCTCCATGGTTTCCGAGGGCCTGCACCCTTCTTCATTGAGATGAACAGTGTGTGCCAGGAAACATTCCCACTCCATCAAGATCAGCATTGGGGCATCCACTGCGTGAGGCTTTCCTTCTCCACAGTGCATCCTTAGTGACTGGGTAGGCCTGACGTCCGTGCCCATCCGCGCAGCCATTTGTTCTGTCAGCAAGGGAGTGAAGTCTTGGTATCAGTGCCCATCCGGGGTTCCCCATGATTCACATGGGCTGAGCGGCAGCACACCTTGCCTGGCCTTTGCCTTCTGAGGAAGAGGCTGTTTCACTTGGCGTCCGCTCTCCGTTCGTTCCTTTCTTGCAGAGAGATATATGCTTGCCTCGTTCCTGCGGAAGCACGGATAAGGGTGGGTAACGGCTGGCAGGGGCCATTTCCCGCCTCTGTTTGCACTGAGGGTGTTGGGGAGCTGGAGGAGGAACTGGATTTGTGTGGCCGCAAGGTGGTGGTGGCTCTGGTCCACTTCGCTAAGGTTGGGGGGCTGAGTGCACTGCCTGGATAACCGTTTTCTCTTCAGACGAGAATGTCCAGTCTTGCCCAGGCCTGCGGAAGCGGGCCTGTGCATGTGGTCCTAAGGTCGGGTCTGCTTTCCCCGAGCTCTCTTGGGGCCCTTTGGGCCCCTGGAAAGGGTGGCTTCTCCCCAAGGTCGGTCTTGGAGACGGCCGGTCCTGCGCGGGAAACACCGCCACCTCCCTCCCTGGATCCTGCTGGGCTGTCAGGTCTTAGCCAGGCACCACACTGGTCACACTTGCTGGCCCTGGGTCTTGCCTGGCTGAGCCTTTCCTCCTACCCGGAAGAGCAGTGGGGGCAGGCAGGATCCCACGGCGACTAAGACCAGGCCTGTACCTGGTGGGCCCTGGGGGCCCCTGTAGACACAGGACACCTAAGTTGCTGACCTGTTACCTGGAGCCTTCCCTCGGGCCTCAAGTCACTCCTTGTGCCCCACAGGCCCCGTCCCCGCTCACCAGAGTTCATGGCCGCCGCCGTGGGCAGCCTCGCCTGTCCCCAGTGGGTCTCATGTCAGCTGAGATCCCAGCAGGAGGGATGGCAATGTTCGCCTCTCACCCTGAGGCCGGCCCTCCCCTGGGAGCTGGGATCCCAACCAGAGCTCTGCGCAAAGAGGTCCTGAGAAAAGGACGGGGAGGCTGTGCCCCCCCTCTCGCCCCGGACCGTGGCCCTGGTGCGGTCCAGGTCTCATTGCCTCACAGCTTCCTTTGGCCCTCCCAGACACCCTAGGCAGCACCGTCTCGCCCTCCACCGCCGCCGCAGGTGGGCACCCCTGTCGCCATCGCAGGATTGCCAGGCCAAAGCCGCCCTGGCCTGCTGATAGCCTTGCCCCTCGCGGGAGCCGGCCTTACAACCGCGCATGCGCAAGCCGCTGTCATTGTGACAGCGGCCGTTGCCTAGGGGCGCGTCCCTAAGGCGGGAGCCCTCTGAGGCCAGGCCGGGCGCGTCCTTGTCAGGCTGTGGCCTGTCCTCTCCAGGATGCCTGCCAGGGGATCGTCCGCGCTTCCAAGGAGAAGGAGGAGGAGGGCTCAGCGGGCTGAAGAAGGCTCCGTCGTCGCAGCCCGCAGGAAGCAGCAGCAGGATCCACAGACCGGTCGCCCATCGCCACCTCACGGCCGCCTGCTGGCTGTGTATGTGAGTCTCCCCGAGAGTCCAGACTCTTCATACCCGTGACTCGGAAGGCTCGACTACCCGTACGCGCGTGTGTCCCTCTGGACTCAGGGGTTCTCCTTCGCCTACCGCAGAGCATGGCCCTGTCGGGACGTGGATGAGTGCCTCTGGCTTCTGAGAGAGAGAGGGACACAGCGAGGGAGGTACAGAGAGAGATGAGAGAGAGAGATGAGACAGAGAGAGAGAAGAAAGGGAGATTATAGGCATGTTTTCTCGCAAGTGGGAGTAAATGGTCTGTGGTTTTCGCCGTTTGCCTCGGGCCTCCTTTAGGTCACCTCTTGGTGAGCCCCTTGGTGCAGTTCCGCTCGGGCTAGGGAGCCGGGTGCCATTCGTTTTCCGTGCGGTTCCTGCTTGGGAGTGGGATGGTCTGGCTCCGTCGTGGTCGGGGGTGTGCCACCTGGCACCGGCAAGAGTAGGAACGTCCTCGCCGCTAGGAGGTGAGGCAGCTTTCCCATCCGAAGACGATGACAACCAAGCGGCCACTGACGAGGACCACCACTTCAACAGGAAGCCTGGATGCCAGGGAGTGGCGTGCAGGGAAGATGAGGAAGGAGATTCTGCCACCCTTGGGCCTCACGCCCCACCTAATGCTCATGCCTGCCTCCTCTGAGGGAGGCCGGAGGACAGAAAAGCAGAGATTCTGGAGGGAGAACATCTGTCCCTCCACAGGGGCCTTTCTGGCTAGCTCAGCCATCCAAGGTGGCATCCCCGTGGTGGTTGGCAGCGCTTTCTCCTGCCGGGGTGCCAGCTTGTACACCGACACCATGCCCCCACATCTATTCTCTTCCTCCATGGTTTCCGAGGGCCTGCACCCTTCCTCATCTGAATGAACCCTGTGTGCCAGAAAACATTCCCACTCCATCAAGGTCAGCATTGGGGGCATCCACTGCATGAGGCTTTCCTTCTCCACAGTGCATTCTTAGTGACTGGGTAGGCCTGACGTCCGTGCCCATCCGCCCAGCCATTTGTTCTGTCAGCAAGGGAGTGAAGTCTTGGTGTCAGTGCCCCATCGGTGGTTCCCCATGATTCACACGGGCTGAGCGGCAGCACACCTTGCCTGGCCTTTGCCTTCTGAGGAAGAGGATGTTTCACTTGGCGTCTGCTCTCCATTCGTTCCTTTCTTGCAGGGAGACATATGCTTGGCTTGTTCCTGGGGAAGTGTGGTCAGGGGTGGGCAATGGCTGGCAGGGGCCTTTGACCGCCACTGTTTGTACTGGGGGAGGGGGCGCAAGAGTACGAGGGACTGAGTTCTGCGTGGCTGCAGGCTGATGGTGGCCCTGGTCCCCTTCCCTGAGGATGCGGGGTTGAATGCACTGCCTGGGTAACCGTTTTCTCTCCAGGCGAGAATGCCCAATCTTGCCCAGGCCTGCGGAAGCGGGCCTGTGCACGTGGTCCTAGGTAGGCTCTGCTTTCCCCGAGGTCTCTTGGGGCCCTCTGGGCCCCTGGAAAGGGTGACTTCTCCCCAAGGTCGGTCTTGGAGCTGGACGGTCCTGCGCGGGAAACACCGCCGCCTCCCTCCCTGCGTCCTGCTGGGCTGTCAGGTCTTAGCCAGGCACCGCTCTGGTCACATTTGCTGTCCCTGGGTCTTGCCTGGCTGCGCCTTTCCGCCTACCCTGAAGAGCGGTTGGGGCAGGCAGGAGCCCAGGGCGATTAAGACAAGGCCAGTTCCCGGTGGGCTCCCGGGGCCCTTGGAGGCACAGGACACCTAAGTTTGTCAACTGTTACCTGGAGCCTTCCCTCGGGCCTCAGGTAACTCCTTGTGCCCCACGGGCCCCGTCCCCGCTCACCAGAGTTCATGACCGCCGTCGTGGGCAGTCACGCCTGTCCCCAGTGGGTCTCACTCCAGCTGAGATCCCAGGAAGAGGGATCTCAATGTTCGCCTCTCACCCTGAGGCCGGCCCTCCTCTGGGAGCTGGGATCCCAACCAGAGCTCTGCGCAAAGGGGTCCCGAGAAGAGGACGGGGAGGCTGTGCCCCCCCTCCCCGCCCCAAACGTGGTCCCTGTCCGGTCCGGGTCTCGTTCCCTGACAGCCACGTTCCGCACTCCCAGACACCCTGGGCAGCACCCTCTCGACCTCCACCGCCGCCGCAGGTGGGGACCGCTGTCGTCATCCTGAATCGCGAGGCCAACACCGCCACGGCCTGCTGAGAGCCTTGCCGGGCGCGCGAGCAGGCCTTACAACCGCGCAACCGCGCATGCGCAAGTCGCTGTCATCATGACAGCGGCCGTTGCCTAGGGGCGCGTCCCTTGGCGGGAGCCCTCTGAGGCCAGACCGGGCGTGTCCTTGTCAGGCTCTGGCCCGTGCTCTCCAGGATGCCTGCGAGGGAATCGTCCGCGCTTCCGAGGAGGAGGAGGAGGAGGGCTCAGCGGGCTGAAGAAGGCTCCGTCGTCGCAGCCTGCAGGAAGCAGCAGCGGGATCCACAGACCTGTCGCTCATCGCCACCTCACAGCCGCCTGCTGGCTGTGTATGTGAGTCTCCCTGAGAGTCCAGAGTCTTCATGCCCGTGACTCGGAAGGCTCGACTCCCAGTATGCCCGTGTGTCCCTCTGTCCTCAGGGGTCCTCCTTCGCCGGCCGCAGAGCCTGGCCCTGTCGGGACCTGGCTCAGTGCCTCTGGCTACTGAGAGAGAGAGAGAGAGAGAGAGAGAGAGAGAGAGAGAGAGAGAGAGAGAGAGAGAGAGGGAGATTGTATGTATCTGGTCTCCCGTGTGGGAGTAAATGGTCTGTGGTGTTCGCCGTTTGCCTAGGGGCTCCTTTAAGTCACCTCTTGGTGAGCCCCTTGGTGCAGTTCCGCTCCGGCCTGGGAGCCCGGTGCCATTCGTTTACTCTGGGGTTCCTGCATGGGGATGGGCCGGTGTGGTTCCGGCGTGGTCGGGGTCGGGGGGGCGCCAGCAGAGACCAGGAAGTGAAGGAACGTCCTCCCCACCAGGAGGTGAGCCAGCTTTCCCACCCGACGAGGAGGACGGCCAAGCTTACGACGACCACCACCATCTCACCAGGAACTCTGGAGGCCAGAGAGGTGTGCAGGGAAGGCCAGGAAGGAGATTGTGCCACCCTTGAGCCTCATGCCCTACCTATGCTCATGCCTGCCTCCTATGAGGGAGGCCGGAGGGCAGAGAAGCAGAGATGATGGAGGGAGAACACCTGTCCCTCCACAGGGGCCTTTCTGGCTAGCTCAGCCATCGAAGGTGGCATCCCCGTGGCGGTTGGCAGCGCTTTCTCCTGCCGGGGTGACAGCTTGTACACGGACACCATGCCCCCACATCTTTTCTCTTCCTCCATGGTTTCCGAGGGCCTGCACCCTTCTTCATTGAGATGAACAGTGTGTGCCAGGAAACATTCCCACTCCATCAAGATCAGCATTGGGGCATCCACTGCGTGAGGCTTTCCTTCTCCACAGTGCATCCTTAGTGACTGGGTAGGCCTGACGTCCGTGCCCATCCGCGCAGCCATTTGTTCTGTCAGCAAGGGAGTGAAGTCTTGGTGTCAGTGCCCATCGGGGGTTCCCCATGATTCACATGGGCTGAGCGGCAGCACACCTTGCCTGGCCTTTGCCTTCTGAGGAAGAGGCTGTTTCACTTGGCGTCCGCTCTCCGTTCGTTCCTTTCTTGCAGAGAGATATATGCTTGCCTCGTTCCTGCGGAAGCACGGATAAGGGTGGGTAACGGCTGGCAGGGGCCATTTCCCGCCTCTGTTTGCACTGAGGGTGTTGGGGAGCTGGAGGAGGAACTGGATTTGTGTGGCCGCAAGGTGGTGGTGGCTCTGGTCCACTTCGCTAAGGTTGGGGGGCTGAGTGCACTGCCTGGATAACCGTTTTCTCTTCAGGCGAGAATGCCCAGTCTTGCCCAGGCCTGCGGAAGCGGGCCTGTGCATGTGGTCCTAAGGTCGGGTCTGCTTTCCCCGAGCTCTCTTGGGGCCCTTTGGGCCCCTGGAAAGGGTGGCTTCTCCCCAAGGTCGGTCTTGGAGACGGCCGGTCCTGCGCGGGAAACACCGCCACCTCCCTCCCTGGATCCTGCTGGGCTGTCAGGTCTTAGCCAGGCACCACACTGGTCACACTTGCTGGCCCTGGGTCTTGCCTGGCTGAGCCTTTCCTCCTACCCGGAAGAGCAGTGGGGGCAGGCAGGATCCCACGGCGACTGAGACCAGGCCTGTACCTGGTGGGTCCTGGGGGCCCCTGTAGGCACAGGACACCTAAGTTGCTGACCTTTTACCTGGAGCCTTCCCTCGGGCCTCAAGTCACTCCTTGTGCCCCACAGGCCCCGTCCCCGCTCACCAGAGTTCATGGCCGCCGCCGTGGGCAGCCTCGCCTGTCCCCAGTGGGTCTCATGTCAGCTGAGATCCCAGCAGGAGGGATGGCAATGTTCGCCTCTCACCCTGAGGCCGGCCCTCCCCTGGGAGCTGGGATCCCAACCAGAGCTCTGCGCAAAGAGGTCCTGAGAAAAGGACGGGGAGGCTGTGCCCCCCCTCTCGCCCCGGACCGTGGCCCTGGTGCGGTCCAGGTCTCATTGCCTCACAGCTTCCTTTGGCCCTCCCAGACACCCTAGGCAGCACCGTCTCGCCCTCCACCGCCGCCGCAGGTGGGCACCCCTGTCGCCATCGCAGGATTGCCAGGCCAAAGCCGCCCTGGCCTGCTGATAGACTTGCCCCTCGCGGGAGCCGGCCTTACAACCGCGCATGCGCAAGCCGCTGTCATTGTGACAGCGGCCGTTGCCTAGGGGCGCGTCCCTAAGGCGGGAGCCCTCTGAGGCCAGGCCGGGCGCGTCCTTGTCAGGCTGTGGCCTGTCCTCTCCAGGATGCCTGCCAGGGGATCGTCCGCGCTTCCAAGGAGAAGGAGGAGGAGGGCTCAGCGGGCTGAAGAAGGCTCCGTCGTCGCAGCCCGCAGGAAGCAGCAGCAGGATCCACAGACCGGTCGCCCATCGCCACCTCACGGCCGCCTGCTGGCTGTGTATGTGAGTCTCCCCGAGAGTCCAGACTCTTCATACCCGTGACTCGGAAGGCTCGACTACCCGTACGCGCGTGTGTCCCTCTGGACTCAGGGGTTCTCCTTCGCCTACCGCAGAGCATGGCCCTGTCGGGACGTGGATGAGTGCCTCTGGCTTCTGAGAGAGAGAGGGACACAGCGAGGGAGGTACAGAGAGAGATGAGAGAGAGAGATGAGACAGAGAGAGAGAAGAAAGGGAGATTATAGGCATGTTTTCTCGCAAGTGGGAGTAAATGGTCTGTGGTTTTCGCCGTTTGCCTCGGGGCTCCTTTAGGTCACCTCTTGGTGAGCCCCTTGGTGCAGTTCCGCTCGGGCTAGGGAGCCGGGTGCCATTCGTTTTCCGTGCGGTTCCTGCTTGGGAGTGGGATGGTCTGGCTCCGTCGTGGTCGGGGGTGTGCCACCTGGCACCGGCAAGAGTAGGAACGTCCTCGCCGCTAGGAGGTGAGGCAGCTTTCCCATCCGAAGACGATGACAACCAAGCGGCCACTGACGAGGACCACCACTTCAACAGGAAGCCTGGATGCCAGGGAGTGGCGTGCAGGGAAGATGAGGAAGGAGATTCTGCCACCCTTGGGCCTCACGCCCCACCTAATGCTCATGCCTGCCTCTCTGAGGGAGGCCGGAGGACAGAAAAGCAGAGATTATGGAGGGAGAACATCTGTCCCTCCACAGGGGCCTTTCTGGCTAGCTCAGCCATCCAAGGTGGCATCCCCGTGGTGGTTGGCAGCGCTTTCTCCTGCCGGGGTGCCAGCTTGTACACCGACACCATGCCCCCACATCTATTCTCTTCCTCCATGGTTTCCGAGGGCCTGCACCCTTCCTCATCTGAATGAACCCTGTGTGCCAGAAAACATTCCCACTCCATCAAGGTCAGCATTGGGGGCATCCACTGCATGAGGCTTTCCTTCTCCACAGTGCATTCTTCGTGACTGGGTAGGCCTGACGTCCGTGCCCATCCGCCCAGCCATTTGTTCTGTCAGCAAGGGAGTGAAGTCTTGGTGTCAGTGCCCCATCGGTGGTTCCCCATGATTCACACGGGCTGAGCGACAGCACACCTTGCCTGGCCTTTGCCTTCTGAGGAAGAGGCTGTTTCACTTGGCGTCTGCTCTCCGGTCGTTCCTTTCTTGCAGGGAGACATATGCTTGGCTTGTTCCTGGGGAAGTGTGGTCAGGGGTGGGCAATGGCTGGCAGGGGCCTTTGACCGCCACTGTTTGTACTGGGGGAGGGGGCGCAAGAGTACGAGGGACTGAGTTCTGCGTGGCTGCAGGCTGATGGTGGCCCTGGTCCCCTTCCCTGAGGATGCGGGGTTGAATGCACTGCCTGGGTAACCGTTTTCTCTCCAGGCGAGAATGGCCAATCTTGCCCAGGCCTGCGGAAGCGGGCCTGTGCACGTGGTCCTAGGTAGGCTCTGCTTTCCCCGAGCTCTCTTGGGGCCCTCTGGGCCCCTGGAAAGGGTGACTTCTCCCCAAGGTCGGTCTTGGAGCTGGACGGTCCTGCGCGGGAAACACCGCCGCCTCCCTCCCTGCGTCCTGCTGGGCTGTCAGGTCTTAGCCAGGCACCGCTCTGGTCACATTTGCTGTCCCTGGGTCTTGCCTGGCTGCGCCTTTCCGCCTACCCTGAAGAGCGGTGGGGGCAGGCAGGAGCCCAGGGCGATTAAGACAAGGCCAGTTCCTGGTGGGCTCCCGGGGCCCTTGGAGGCACAGGACACCTAAGTTTGTCAACTGTTACCTGGAGCCTTCCCTCGGGCCTCAGGTAACTCCTTGTGCCCCACGGGCCCCGTCCCCGCTCACCAGAGTTCATGACCGCCGTCGTGGGCAGTCACGCCTGTCCCCAGTGGGTCTCACTCCAGCTGAGATCCCAGGAAGAGGGATCTCAATGTTCGCCTCTCACCCTGAGGCCGGCCCTCCCCTGGGAGCTGGGATCCCAACCAGAGCTCTGCGCAAAGGGGTCCCGAGAAGAGGACGGGGAGGCTGTGCCCCCCCTCCCCGCCCCAAACGTGGTCCCTGTCCGGTCCGGGTCTCGTTCCCTGACAGCCACGTTCCGCACTCCCAGACACCCTGGGCAGCACCGTCTCGACCTCCGCCGCCGCCGCAGGTGGGGACCGCTGTCGTCATCCTGAATCGCGAGGCCAACACCGCCACGGCCTGCTGAGAGCCTTGCCCGGCGCGCGAGCAGGCCTTACAACCGAGCAACCGCGCATGCGCAAGTCGCTGTCATCATGACAGCGGCCGTTGCCTAGGGGCGCGTCCCTTGGCGGGAGCCCTCTGAGGCCAGACCGGGCGTGTCCTTGTCAGGCTCTGGCCCGTGCTCTCCAGGATGCCTGCGAGGGAATCGTCCGCGCTTCCGAGGAGGAGGAGGAGGAGGGGCTCAGCGGGCTGAAGAAGGCTCCGTCGTCGCAGCCTGCAGGAAGCAGCAGCGGGATCCACAGACCGGTCGCTCATCGCCACCTCACAGCCGCCTGCTGGCTGTGTATGTGAGTCTCCCTGAGAGTCCAGAGTCTTCATGCCCGTGACTCGGAAGGCTCGACTCCCAGTATGCCCGTGTGTCCCTCTGTCCTCAGGGGTCCTCCTTCGCCGGCCGCAGAGCCTGGCCCTGTCGGGACCTGGCTCAGTGCCTCTGGCTACTGAGAGAGAGAGGGAGAGAGAGAGAGAGAGAGAGAGAGAGAGAGAGAGAGAGAGAGAGAGAGAGAGAGAGAGAGGGAGATTGTATGTATCTGGTCTCCCGAGTGGGAGTAAATGGTCTGTGGTGTTCGCCGTTTGCCTAGGGGCTCCTTTAAGTCACCTCTTGGTGAGCCCCTTGGTGCAGTTCCGCTCCGGCCTGGGAGCCCGGTGCCATTCGTTTACTCTGGGGTTCCTGCATGGGGATGGGCCGGTGTGGTTCCGGCGTGGTCGGGGTCGGGGGGGCGCCAGCAGAGACCAGGAAGTGAAGGAACGTCCTCCCCACCAGGAGGTGAGCCAGCTTTCCCACCCGACGAGGAGGACGGCCAAGCTTACGACGACCACCACCATCTCACCAGGAACTCTGGAGGCCAGAGAGGTGTGCAGGGAAGGCCAGGAAGGAGATTGTGCCACCCTTGAGC
The DNA here is from genome assembly GCF_020740605.2 of Lemur catta. Taxonomy (NCBI): domain Eukaryota; kingdom Metazoa; phylum Chordata; class Mammalia; order Primates; family Lemuridae; genus Lemur; species Lemur catta. Next base: position 10,669,468 of record NC_059140.1, read on the forward strand.
CTCATGCCCTACCTATGCTCATGCCTGCCTCCTATGAGGGAGGCCGGAGGGCAGAGAAGCAGAGATGATGAAGGAGAACACCTGTCCCTCCACAGGGGCCTTTCTGGCTAGCTCAGCCATCGAAGGTGGCATCCCCGTGGCGGTTGGCAGCGCTTTCTCCTGCCGGGGTGACAGCTTGTACACGGACACCATGCCCCCACATCTTTTCTCTTCCTCCATGGTTTCCGAGGGCCTGCACCCTTCTTCATTGAGATGAACAGTGTGTGCCAGGAAACATTCCCACTCCATCAAGATCAGCATTGGGGCATCCACTGCGTGAGGCTTTCCTTCTCCACAGTGCATCCTTAGTGACTGGGTAGGCCTGACGTCCGTGCCCATCCGCGCAGCCATTTGTTCTGTCAGCAAGGGAGTGAAGTCTTGGTGTCAGTGCCCATCGGGGGTTCCCCATGATTCACATGGGCTGAGCGGCAGCACACCTTGCCTGGCCTTTGCCTTCTGAGGAAGAGGCTGTTTCACTTGGCGTCCGCTCTCCGTTCGTTCCTTTCTTGCAGAGAGATATATGCTTGCCTCGTTCCTGCGGAAGCACGGATAAGGGTGGGTAACGGCTGGCAGGGGCCATTTCCCGCCTCTGTTTGCACTGAGGGTGTTGGGGAGCTGGAGGAGGAACTGGATTTGTGTGGCCGCAAGGTGGTGGTGGCTCTGGTCCACTTCGCTAAGGTTGGGGGGCTGAGTGCACTGCCTGGATAACCGTTTTCTCTTCAGGCGAGAATGCCCAGTCTTGCCCAGGCCTGCGGAAGCGGGCCTGTGCATGTGGTCCTAAGGTCGGGTCTGCTTTCCCCGAGCTCTCTTGGGGCCCTTTGGGCCCCTGGAAAGGGTGGCTTCTCCCCAAGGTCGGTCTTGGAGACGGCCGGTCCTGCGCGGGAAACACCGCCACCTCCCTCCCTGGATCCTGCTGGGCTGTCAGGTCTTAGCCAGGCACCACACTGGTCACACTTGCTGGCCCTGGGTCTTGCCTGGCTGAGCCTTTCCTCCTACCCGGAAGAGCAGTGGGGGCAGGCAGGATCCCACGGCGACTGAGACCAGGCCTGTACCTGGTGGGTCCTGGGGGCCCCTGTAGGCACAGGACACCTAAGTTGCTGACCTTTTACCTGGAGCCTTCCCTCGGGCCTCAAGTCACTCCTTGTGCCCCACAGGCCCCGTCCCCGCTCACCAGAGTTCATGGCCGCCGCCGTGGGCAGCCTCGCCTGTCCCCAGTGGGTCTCATGTCAGCTGAGATCCCAGCAGGAGGGATGGCAATGTTCGCCTCTCACCCTGAGGCCGGCCCTCCCCTGGGAGCTGGGATCCCAACCAGAGCTCTGCGCAAAGAGGTCCTGAGAAAAGGACGGGGAGGCTGTGCCCCCCCTCTCGCCCCGGACCGTGGCCCTGGTGCGGTCCAGGTCTCATTGCCTCACAGCTTCCTTTGGCCCTCCCAGACACCCTAGGCAGCACCGTCTCGCCCTCCACCGCCGCCGCAGGTGGGCACCCCTGTCGCCATCGCAGGATTGCCAGGCCAAAGCCGCCCTGGCCTGCTGATAGACTTGCCCCTCGCGGGAGCCGGCCTTACAACCGCGCATGCGCAAGCCGCTGTCATTGTGACAGCGGCCGTTGCCTAGGGGCGCGTCCCTAAGGCGGGAGCCCTCTGAGGCCAGGCCGGGCGCGTCCTTGTCAGGCTGTGGCCTGTCCTCTCCAGGATGCCTGCCAGGGGATCGTCCGCGCTTCCAAGGAGAAGGAGGAGGAGGGCTCAGCGGGCTGAAGAAGGCTCCGTCGTCGCAGCCCGCAGGAAGCAGCAGCAGGATCCACAGACCGGTCGCCCATCGCCACCTCACGGCCGCCTGCTGGCTGTGTATGTGAGTCTCCCCGAGAGTCCAGACTCTTCATACCCGTGACTCGGAAGGCTCGACTACCCGTACGCGCGTGTGTCCCTCTGGACTCAGGGGTTCTCCTTCGCCTACCGCAGAGCATGGCCCTGTCGGGACGTGGATGAGTGCCTCTGGCTTCTGAGAGAGAGAGGGACACAGCGAGGGAGGTACAGAGAGAGATGAGAGAGAGAGATGAGACAGAGAGAGAGAAGAAAGGGAGATTATAGGCATGTTTTCTCGCAAGTGGGAGTAAATGGTCTGTGGTTTTCGCCGTTTGCCTCGGGGCTCCTTTAGGTCACCTCTTGGTGAGCCCCTTGGTGCAGTTCGCTCGGGCTAGGGAGCCGGGTGCCATTCGTTTTCCGTGCGGGTTCCTGCTTGGGAGTGGGATGGTCTGGCTCCGTCGTGGTCGGGGGGTGTGCCACCTGGCACCGGCTAAGAGTAGGAACGTCCTCGCCGCTAGGAGGTGAGGCAGCTTTCCCACCGAAGACGATGACAACCAAGCGGCCACTGACGAGGACCACCACTTCAACAGGAAGCCTGGATGCCAGGGAGTGGCGTGCAGGGAAGATGCAGGAAGGAGATTCTGCCACCCTTGGGCTCACGCCCCACCTAATGCTCATGCCTGCCTCTCTGAGGAGGCCGGAGGACAAGAAAAGCAGAGATTATGGAGGGAGAACATCTGTCCCTCCACAGGGGCCTTTCTGGCTAGCTCAGCCATCCAAGGTGGCAATCCCCGTGGTGGTTGGCAGCGCTTTCTCCTGCCGGGGTGCCAGCTTGTACACCGACACCATGCCCCCACATCTATTCTCTTCCTCCATGGTTTCGAGGGCCTGCACCCTTCCTCATCTGAATGAACCCTGTGTGCCAGAAACATTCCCACTCCATCAAGGTCAGCATTGGGGGGCATCCACTGCATGAGGCTTTCCTTCTCCACAGTGCATTCTTCGTGACTGGGTAGGCCTGACGTCCGTGCCCATCCGCCCAGCCATTTGTTCTGTCAGCAAGGGAGTGAAGTCTTGGTGTCAGTGCCCCATCGGTGGTTCCCCATGATTCACACTGGGCTGAGCGACAGCACACCTTGCCTGGCCTTTGCCTTCTGAGGAGAGGCTGTTTCACTTGGCGTCTGCTCTCCGGTCGTTCCTTTCTTGCAGGGAGACATATGCTTGGCTTGTTCCTGGGGGAAGTGTGGTCAGGGGTGGGCAATGGCTGGCAGGGGCCTTTGACCGCCCACTGTTTGTACTGGGGGAGGGGGCGCAAGAGTACGAGGGACTGAGTTCTGCGTGGCTGCAGGCTGATGGTGGCCCTGTCCCCTTCCCTGAGGATGCGGTGGTTGAATGCACTGCCTGGGTAACCGTTTTCTCTCCAGGCGAGAATGGCCAATCTTGCCCAGGCCTGCGGAAGCGGGCCTGTGCACGTTGGTCCTAGGTAGGCTCTGCTTTCCCCGAGCTCTCTTGGGGCCCTCTGGGCCCCTGAAAGGGTGACTTCTCCCCAAGGTCGGTCTTGGAGCTGGACGGTCCTGCGCGGGAAACACCGCCGCCTCCCTCCCCTGCGTCCTGCTGGGCTGTCAGGTCTTAGCCAGGCACCGCTCTGGTCCACATTTGCTGTCCCTGGGTCTTGCCTGGCTGCGCCTTTTCCGCCTTACCCTGGAAGAGGCGGTGGGGGCAGGCAGGAGCCCAGGGCGATTAAGACAAGGCCAGTTCCTGGTGGGCTCCGGGGCCCTTGGAGGCACAGGACACCTAAGTTTGTCAACTGTTACCTGGAGCCTTCCCTCGGGCCTCAGGTAACTCCTTGTGCCCCACGGGCCCCGTCCCCGCTCACCAGAGTTCATGACCGCCGTCGTGGGCAGTCACGCCTGTCCCCAGTGGGTCTCACTCCCAGCTGAGATCCAGGAAGAGGGACTCAATGTTCGCCTCTCACCCTGAGGCCGGCCCTCCCCTGGGAGCTGGGATCCCCAACCAGAGCTCTGCGCCAAAGGGGTCCCCGAGAAGAGGACGGGGAGGCTGTGCCCCCCCTCCCCGCCCCAAACGTGGTCCCTGTCCGGTCCGGGTCTCGTTCCCTGACAGCCCACGTTCCGCACTCCCAGACACCCTGGGCAGCACCGTCCGACCTCCGCCGCCGCCGCAGGGGGGACCGCTGTCGTCATCCTGAATCGCTGAGGCCAACACCGCCACGGCCTGCTGAGAGCCTTGCCCGGGCTGCGAGCAGGCCTTACAAGGCCGAGCAAGCGCGCGCATGCGCAAGTCGCTGTCATCATGACAGCGGCCGTTGCCTAGGGGCGCGTCCCTTGGCGGGAGCCCTCTGAGGCCAGACCGGGCGTGTCCTTGTCAGGCTCTGGCCGTGCTCTCCAGGATGCCTGCGAGGGAATCGTCCGCGCTTCCGAGGAGGAGGAGGAGGAGGGCTCAGCGGGCTGAAGAAGGCTCCGTCGTCGCAGCCTGCAGGAAGCAGCAGCGGGATCCACAGACCGGGTCGCTCATCGCACCTCACAGCCGCCTGCTGGCTGTGTATGTGAGTCTCCCTGAGAGTCCAGAGTCTTCATGCCCGTGACTCGGAAGGCTCGACTCCCAGTATGCCCGTGTGTCCCTCTGTCCTCAGGGGTCCTCCTTCGCCGGCCGCAGAGCCTGCCCTGTCGGGACCTGGCTCAGTGCCTCTGGCTACTGAGAGAGAGAGGAGAGAGAGAGAGAGAGAGAGAGAGATGAGAGAGATGAGAGAGAGAGAGAGAGAGAGAGAGAGGGAGATTGTATGTATCTGGTCTCCCGAGTGGGAGTAAATGGTCTGTGGTGGTTCGCCCGTTTGCCTAGGGGCTCCTTTAAGTCACCTCTTGGTGAGCCCCTTGGTGCAGTTCCGCTCCGGCTGGGAGCCCGGGTGCCATTCGTTTACTCTGGGGTTCCTGCATGGGGATGGGCCGGTGTGGTTCCGGCGGTGGTCGGGGTCGGGGGGGCGCCAGCAGAGACCAGGAAGTGAAGGAACGTCCTCCCCACCAGGAGGTGAGCCAGCTTTCCCACCCCGACGAGGAGGACGGCCAAGCTTACGACGACCACCACCATCTCACCAGGAACTCTGGAGGCCAGAGAGGTGTGCAGGAAGGCCAGGGAAGGAGATTGTGCCACCCTTGAGCCTCATGCCTACCTATGCTCATGCCTGCCTCCTATGAGGGAGGCCGGAGGGCAGAGAAGCAGAGATGATGAAGGAGAACACCTGTCCCTCCACAGGGGCCTTTCTGGCTAGCTCAGCCATCGAATGGTGGCATCCCCGTGGCGGTTGGCAGCGCTTTCTCCTGCCGGGGGTGACAGCTTGTACACGGACACCATGCCCCACATCTTTTCTCTTCCTCCATGGTTTCCGAGGGCCTGCACCCTTCTTCATTGAGATGAACAGTGTGTGCAGGAAACATTCCCACTCCATCAAGATCAGCATTGGGGCATCCACTGCGTGAGGCTTTCCTTCTCCACAGTGCATCTTAGTGACTGGGTAGGCCTGACGTCCGTGCCCATCCGCGCAGCCATTTGTTCTGTCAGCAAGGAGTGAAGTCTTGGTGTCCAGTGCCCATCGGGGGTTCCCCCATGATTCACATGGGCTGAGCGGCAGCACACCTTGCCTGGCCTTTGCCTTCTGAGGAAGAGGCTGTTTCACTTGGCGTCCGCTCTCCGTTCGTTCCTTTCTTGCAGAGAGATAATATGCTTGCCTCGTTCCTGCGGAAGCACGGATAAGGGTGGGTAACGGCTGGCAGGGGCCATTTCCCGCCTCTGTTTGCACTGAGGGTGTTGGGGAGCTGGAGGAGGAACTGGATTTGTGTGGCCGCAAGGTTGGTGGTGGCCCTGGTCCACTTCGCTGAGGTTGGGGGCTGAGTGCACTGCCTGGATAACCGTTTCTCTCTTCAGACGAGAATGTCCAGTCTTGCCCAGGCACTGCGGAAGCGGGCCTGTGCATGTGGTCCTAAGGTCGGGTCTGCTTTCCCCGAGCTCTCTTGGGGCCCTTTGGGCCCCTGGAAAGGGTGGCTTCTCCCCGAAGGTCGGTCTTGGAGACGGCCGGTCCTGCGCGGGAAACACCGCACCTCCCTCCCTGGATCCTGCTGGGCTGTCAGGTCTTAGCCAGGCACCACACTGGTCACACTTGCTGGCCCTGGGTCTTGCCTGGCTGAGCCTTTCCTCCTACCCCGGAAAGAGCTGTGGGGGCAGGCAGGATCCCACGGCGACTAAGCCAGGCCTGTACCTGGTGGGCCCTGGGGGCCCCTGTAGGCACAGGACACCTAAGTTGCTGACCTGTTACCTGGAGCCTTCCTCGGGCCTCAAGTCACCTCCTTGTGCCCCACAGGCCCCGTCCCCGCTCACCAGAGTTCATGGCCGCGCCTGGTGGGCAAGCCTCGCCTGTCCCCAGTGGGTCTCATGTCAGCTGAGATCCCAGCAGGAGGGATGGCAATGTTCGCCTCTCACCCTGAGGCCGGCCCTCCCCTGGGAGCTGGGATCCCAACCAGAGCTCTGCGCAAAGAGGGTCCTGAGAAAAGGACGGGGAGGCTGTGACCCCCCTCTCGCCCCGGACCGTGGGCCCTGGTGCGGTCCAGGTCTCATTGCCTCACAGCTTCCTTTGGCCCTCCCAGACACCCTAGCAGCACCGTCTCGCCCTCCACCGCCGCCGCAGGTGGGCACCCCTGTCGCCATCGCAGGATTGCCAGGCCAAAGCCGCCCTGGCCTGCTGATAGACTTGCCCCTCGCGGGAGCCGGCCTTACAACCGCGCATGCGCAAGCCGCTGTCATTGTGACAGCGGCCGTTGCTAGGGGCGCGTCCCTAAGGCGGGAGCCCTCTGAGGCCAGGCCGGGGGCGCGTCCTTGTCAGGCTGTGGCCTGTCCTCTCCAGGATGCCTGCCAGGGGATCGTCCGCGCTTCCAAGGAGAAGGAGGAGGAGGGCTCAGCGGGCTGAAGAAGGCTCCGTCGTCGCCAGCCCGCAGGAAGCAGCAGCAGGATCCACAGACCGGTCGGCCCATCGCCACCTCACGGCCGCCTGCTGGCTGTGTATGTGAGTCTCCCCGAGAGTCCAGACTCTTCATACCCGTGACTCGGAAGGCTCGACTACCCGTACGCGCGTGTGTCCCTCTGGACTCAGGGGTTCTCCTTCGCCTACCGCAGAGCAAGGCCCTGTCGGGACGTCGTATGAGTGCCTCTGGCTTCTGAGAGAGAGAGGGACACAGCGAGGGAGGTTACAGAGAGAGATGAGAGAGAGAGATGAGACAGAGAGAGAGAAGAAAGGGAGATTTATAGGCATGTTTTCTCGCAAGTGGGAGTAAATGGTCCTGTGGTTTTCGGCCGTTTGCCTCGGGGCTCCTTTAGGTCACCTCTTGGTGAGCCCCTTGGTGCAGTTCCGCTCGGGCTAGGGAGCCGGGTGGTGCCATTCGTCTTCCGTGCGGTTCCTGCTTGGGAGTGGGATGGTCTGGCTCCGTCGGTGGTCGGGGGGTGTGCCACCTGGCACCGGCAAGAGTAGGAACGTCCTCGCCGCTAGGAGGTGAGGCAGCTTTCCCATCCGAAGACGATGACAACCAAGCGGCCACTGACGAGGACCACCACTTCAACAGGAAGCCTGGATGCCAGGGAGGTGGCGTGCAGGGAAGATGAGGAAGGAGATTCTGCCACCCTTGGGCCTCACGCCCCACCTAATGCTCATGCCTGCCTCTCTGAGGGAGGCCGGAGGACAGAAAAGCAGAGATTATGGAGGGGAGAACATCTGGTCCCTCCACAGGGGCCTTTCTGGCTAGCTCAGCCATCCAAGGTGGCATCCCCGTGGTGGTTGGCAGCGCTTTCTCCTGCCGGGGTGCCAGCTTGTACACCGACACCATGCCCCCCACATCTATTCTCTTCCTCCATGGTTTCCGAGGGCCTGCACCCTTCCTCATCTGAATGAACCCTGTGTGCCAGAAAACATTCCCACTCCATCAAGGTCAGCATTGGGGGCATCCACTGCATGAGGCTTTCCTTCTCCACAGTGCATTCTTCGTGACTGGGTAGGCCTGACGTCCGTGCCCATCCGCCCAGCCATTTGTTCTGTCAGCAAGGGAGTGAAGTCTTGGTGTCAGTGCCCCATCGGTGGTTCCCCATGATTCACACGGGCTGAGCGACAGCACACCTTGCCTGGCCTTTGCCTTCTGAGGAAGAGGCTGTTTCACTGGCGTCTGCTCTCCGGTCGTTCCTTTCTTGCAGGGAGACATATGCTTGGCTTGTTCCTGGGGAAGTGTGGTCAGGGGTGTGGCAATGGCTGGCAGGGGCCTTTGACCGCCACTGTTTGTACTGGGGGAGGGGGGCGCAAGAGTACGAGGGGACTGAGTTCTGCGTGGCTGCAGGCTGATGGTGGCCCTGGTCCCCTTCCCTGAGGATGCGGGGTTGAATGCACTGCCTGGGTAACCGTTTTCTCTCCAGGCGAGAATGGCCAATCTTGCCCAGGCCTGCGGAAGCGGGCCTGTGCACGTGGTCCTAGGTAGGCTCT
>NC_059140.1:13173849-13188849 GCF_020740605.2 Lemur catta
CTTCATGGAGTGGCACTGTTTTCTGGTGCACTCGGTTGATACAGGTGAAGAAGGGTGCAGGCCCCAGGAAAGCACGGAGGATGAGAAAAGATGTGGGGGCATGGTGTCGGTGTGCAAGCCGACACCCCGGCAGGAGAAAGCACTGCCAACCGCCACGGGGATGCCACCTTGGATGGCTGAGCTAGCCAGAAAGGCCCCTGTGGAGGGACAGATGTTCTCCCTCAATAGTCTCTGCTTCTCTGGCCTCCGGCCTCCGTCAGAGAAGGTAGGCGTGAGCATAGGTAGGGCATGAGGCCCAAGGGTGGCAGAATCTCCTTCCTGGCCTTCCCCGACAGGACACCACTCCCTGGCATCCAGAGTTCCTGCTGAAGTGGTGGTCGTCGTCATCGGCTTGCCTGTCTTCCACTTCCGATGGGAAAGCTGGCTCACCTCCTGTTGGCGAGGACGTTCCTAGGCTTTTCTGTCTCAGGTGGCGCCCCTCCCCTCCCCGGCCGCGATCACGACAGAACCAGACCATCCCAACCCCATGCAGGAACCCCACCATAAACGAACGGCATCTGGCTCCCTAGCCCGAGCGGAACGGCACCTGGGGACTCACCACTAGGAAAGGTGACTTCAAGGAGCCCCGAGGCAAACGGCGAACATGACAGACCAGTTACTCCCATTGCGAACACACATACATAGGATCTTCCTCTCTCTCTCTCTCTGTCTCTGTCTCTGTCTGTCTCTCTCTCTCTCTCTCTCTCTCTCTCTCTGTCTCTGTCTGTCTGTCTGTCTCTCTCTCTCTCTCTCTGTCCCTCTCTCTCAGAAGCCACAGGCACTAAGGCAGGTTCTGTCAGGGCCAGGCTGTGCGGCCGGAGAAGAAGGACCCCTGAGTACACAGGGGCACACGGGCATACGGAAAGTCGAGCCTTCCGAGTCACGGGTGTGAAGACTATGGACCCTCGGGGAGACTCACATACACAGCCAGCAGGCGGCTGTGAGGTGGCCATGGGAAACGGGTCCGTGGATCCCGCTGCTGCTTCCTGGATGCTGCGGCGACGGAGCCTTCTTCAGCCCGCTGAGCCCTCCTCCTCCTTCTCCTTACAACCGCGGACGATCCCCTGGCAGGCATCCTGGAGAAGACAGGCCAGATGCTGACAAGGATGCGCCTGGCCTGGCCGCAGAGGACTCGCGCCATAGGAACGCGCCCCTAGCAACGGCCGCTGTCATTGTGACAGCGACTTGCGCATGCGCGGTTGTAAGGTCGGCTCGCGAGCCCGGCAAGGCTGTCAGCAGGCCGAGGTGGCTGTGGCCTCGCGATCCCGCAATGGCGATGGGGGTGCCCACCTGCGGCGGCGGTGGAGGGCAGGACGGTGCTGCCCGAGGGTGTCTGGAGGGCGGAAAGAGGCTGGGCGGGAACGAGACCCGGACCGCACCGGGACCACGATCGGAGGGGAGGGCGGGCGCGGGGGCACCGCCTCTCCGTCCTCTTCTCAGGACCCCTTTGCGCAGAGCTCTGGTTGGGATCCCAGCTCCCAGGGAAGGCCCGGCCTCAGGGTGAGAGGCGAACATTGCCATCCCTCCTCCTGGGATGTGAGCTGGCATGAGACCCACTGCCCACAGCCGCGAGGATGAACTCTGGTGAGCGGGGACAAGGGCCGAGGGAAGGCTCCAGGTAACAGTTCACCAACTTAGGTGTCCTGTGCCTCCAAGGGCCCCGGGGGCCCACCAGGTACTGGCTGGGTCTTAATCTCCATGGGCTGCTGCCCGCCCCCACTGCACTTCAGGGTGGGCGGAAAGGCGCAGCCAGGCAAGTCTCAGGGTCAGCAAGTGTGACCCGAGGCGTGCCTGGCTAAGACCTGACAGCCCAGCGGGACACAGGTTGGGAGGCGGTGTTTCCCCGAGCAGGACCGGCCGACTCCAAGAACGACGTGGGGAGAAGGCTCCCTTTCCAGGGGCCCAGAGGGCCCCAAGAGAGCTCGGGGAAAGCAGAACCTACCTAGGACCACACGCACGGGCCCGCTTTGCAGGCCTGGGCCAGACTGGTCATATCTTGCCCGCAGAGAAAACGGTTACCCAGGCAGTGCACTCAGCCCCCCAACCTCAGGGAAGGGGCACTGGGCCACCACTAACCTGCAGCCACACAAAAGCCAGTCCCTCCTCCTGCTCCCCCACCACCTCAGGGGAAACAGTGGCGGACAATGGCCCCTGACAGCCATTGCCCACCCTGCCCACATTTTCCAGGGAACAAGCCAAGCATATATCTCCGTCTAAGAAATGAGCAAATGGAGAGCGCACGCCAGGTGAAACAGCCTCTGGCCTTTCAGAAGGCAAAGGCCAGGCAAGGTGTGCTGCCGCTCAGACCGTGTGAATCATGGGGAACGACCGATGGGGCACTGGCAACAAGACTTGAATCCCTTGCTGGCAGAAGAAATGGCTGGGTGGATGGGCATGGACATCAGGCCTACCCAGTCACTAAAAAGGCACTGTGGAGAAGGAAAGCCTCCCGCAGTAGATACCCCACAATGCTGACCTTGATGGAGGAGGAATGTTTTCTGGCACACGCCGTTCATGGAGATGAAGAAGGGTCCAAGCTCTGGAAAGCATGGAGGATGAGAAAAGATGTGGGGGCATGGTGTCGGTGTACAAGCTGGCACCCCGGCAGGACAAAGCACTGCCAACCGCACGGGGTTGCCACCTTGGTTGGCTGAGCTAGCCACACAGGCCCCTGTGAAGGGACAGATGTTCTCCCTACATAGTCTCTGCTTCTCTGCCCTCTGGCCTTAGTCAGAGAAGGTAGGCCTGAGCCTAGGTAGGGCATGAGGCCCAAGGGTGGCAGAATCTCCTTCCTGGTTTTCCCCGTACACCTCTCCGTGGCTCCCAGAGTTCCTGTTGAAATGGAGTTCGTCGTCGTCATGGTTGGCTTGGCTGTCGTCCTCTTTGGATGGAAAAGCTGGCTCACCTCTTGGCAGCGAGGACGTTCCTACTCTTGCCCGTCTCAGGTGGCACACCCCCCCCGACCACGACGGGACCAGACCATCCGATGCCCAAGCAGGAACCCCGCGGAAAACGAATGGCACGCGGCTCCCTAGCCCGAGCGAACTGCACCAAGGGACTCACCACGAGGAAAGGCGACATCAAGGAGCCCCGAGGCAAACCAGTTGCTCCCACCTGCCAACACACATACATATCACCTCTCTCCCTCTCCCTCTCTCTCTCTCTCTGTCTCTCTCTCTCCAAAGCCAAATGCACTCAGGCAGTTCCTGAGAGGGCCAGGCTCCATGTTGGGCGAAGAAGGACCCACGAGTACAGAGGGACACACAGCCATCGGACAGTCCAGCCTTCCGAGTCCAGGGTCGTGATGACTTTGGACTCTGGGGGAGACTCACATACACAGCCAGCAGGTGGGTGTGAAGAGCGGTCCTTGAATGCCGCTGCTGCTTCCTGGACGCCGTCATGCAGACTTCTTCTTCAACCTGTCAGGCCCAGTCTTCTTTGCCAGGGGCTGCGGCATGTCCCCTCTGCTCTTCAGGGTAGCAGGAAAGGCCCAGCCAGGCTAGTCCAAGGGACAGCAAGCATGAACAGAGGGGGTGCCTGGGTAAGACCTGACATCCCAGCAGGGCACAAGGAGCCAGGGGATGTTTAGCCAGTGGGACTGGCCCGCTCCAGAATGACCTTGGGGAGAAGGCACCCCTTGCAGGGGCCCAGAGGACACCAAGAGAGCTCAGGGAAAGCAGAGCCTACCTAGCACCACATGCACACGCCTGCTTTGCAGGCCTCAGCAAGACTGGGCATTCTGGCCCGAAGAGAAAACAGTTATCCAGGCAGTGCACTCAGCCCTCCAAACTCAGCGAAGGTGCACGGGGCCAGCACCACCCTGCAGCCACACAAAACCCAGTCCCTCCTCCTGCTCCCCCACCCTTTCATTGCAAACAGTGGCGGGCAATGGCCCCTGCCAGCCATTGCCCACCCCTGCCCACACTTCCCCAGGAACAAGCCAAGCATTTGACTCCCTGCAAGAAAGGAAGGAACGGAGAGCGGATGTCCAGTGAAACAGCCTCTTCCTCAAAAGGCAAAGGCCAGGCAAGGTGTGCTGCCGTTCAGCCGGTCAGAAGGATGGGAACGACTGAAAGGGAACGGACACCAAGACCTGACTACCTTGCTGGCAGAAGAAACGGATGGGCAGCTGGGCACAGACTTCAGGCCTATCCAGTCACTAAGAAGGCACTGTGGAGAAGGAAAGCCTCACGCCGTGGATGCCCCCAATGCTGTCCTTCATGGAGTGGCACTGTTTTCTGGTGCACTCGGTTGATACAGGTGAAGAAGGGTGCAGGCCCCAGGAAAGCACGGAGGATGAGAAAAGATGTGGGGGCATGGTGTCGGTGTGCAAGCCGACACCCCGGCAGGAGAAAGCACTGACAACCGCCACGGGGATGCCACCTTGGATGGCTGAGCTAGCCAGAAAGGCCCCTGTGGAGGGACAGATGTTCTCCCTCAATAGTCTCTGCTTCTCTGGCCTCCGGCCTCCGGCAGAGAAGGTAGGCGTGAGCATAGGTAGGGCATGAGGCCCAAGGGTGGCAGAATCTCCTTCCTGGCCTTCCCCGACAGGACACCACTCCCTGGCATCCAGAGTTCCTGCTGAAGTGGTGGTCGTCGTCATCGGCTTGCCTGTCTTCCACTTCCGATGGGAAAGCTGGCTCACCTCCTGTTGGCGAGGACGTTCCTAGGCTTTTCTGTCTCCGGTGGCGCCCCTCCCCTCCCCCGGCCGCGATCACGACAGAACCAGACCATCCCAACCCCATGCAGGAACCCCACCGCAAACGAACGGCATCTGGCTCCCTAGCCCGAGCGGAACGGCACCTGGGGACTCACCACTAGGAAAGGTGACTTCAAGGAGCCCCGAGGCAAACGGCGAACATGACAGACCAGTTACTCCCATTGCGAACACACATACATAGGATCTTCCTCTCTCTCTCTGTCTCTGTCTCTGTCTGTCTGTCTGTCTGTCTCTCTCTCTCTCTCTCTCTCTCTCTCTCTCTGTCCCTCTCTCTCAGAAGCCACAGGCACTAAGGCAGGTTCTGTCAGGGCCAGGCTGTGCGGCCGGAGAAGAAGGACCCCTGAGTACACAGGGGCACACGGGCATAGGGAAAGTCGAGCCTTCCGAGTCACGGGTGTGAAGACTATGGACCCTCGGGGAGACTCACATACACGGCCAGCAGGCGGCTGTGAGGTGGCCATGGGAAACGGGTCCGTGGATCCCGCTGCTGCTTCCTGGATGCTGCGGCGACGGAGCCTTCTTCAGCCCGCTGAGCCCTCCTCCTCCTTCTCCTTACAACCGCGGACGATCCCCTGGCAGGCATCCTGGAGAAGACAGGCCAGATGCTGACAAGGATGCGCCTGGCCTGGCCGCAGAGGACTCGCGCCATAGGAACGCGCCCCTAGCAACGGCCGCTGTCATTGTGACAGCGACTTGCGCATGCGCGGTTGTAAGGTCGGCTCGCGAGCCCGGCAAGGCTGTCAGCAGGCCGAGGTGGCTGTGGCCTCGCGATCCCGCAATGGCGATGGGGGTGCCCACCTGCGGCGGCGGTGGAGGGCAGGACGGTGCTGCCGAGGGTGTCTGGGAGGGCGGAAAGAGGCTGGGCAGGAACGAGACCCGGACCGCACCGGGACCACGATCGGAGGGGAGGGCGGGCGCGGGGGCACCGCCTCTCCGTCCTCTTCTCAGGACCCCTTTGCGCAGAGCTCTGGTTGGGATCCCAGCTGCCAGGGAAGGCCCGGCCTCAGGGTGAGAGGCGAACATTGCCATCCCTCCTCCTGGGATGTGAGCTGGCATGAGACCCACTGCCCACAGCCGCGAGGATGAACTCTGGTGAGCGGGGACAAGGGCCGAGGGAAGGCTCCAGGTAACAGTTCACCAACTTAGGTGTCCTGTGCCTCCAAGGGCCCCGGGGGCCCACCAGGTACTGGCTGGGTCTTAATCTCCATGGGCTGCTGCCCGCCCCCACTGCACTTCAGGGTGGGCGGAAAGGCGCAGCCAGGCAAGTCTCAGGGACAGCAAGTGTGACCCGAGGCGTGCCTGGCTAACACCTGACAGCCCAGCGGGACACAGGTTGGGAGGCGGTGTTTCCCCGAGCAGGACCGGCCGACTCCAAGAACGACGTGGGGAGAAGGCTCCCTTTCCAGGGGCCCAGAGGGCCCCAAGAGAGCTGGGGGAAAGCAGAACCTACCTAGGACCACATGCACGGGCCCGCTTTGCAGGCCTGGGCAAGACTGGGCATTCTTGCCCGCAGAGAAAACGGTTACCCAGGCAGTGCACTCAGCCCCCCAACCTCAGGGAAGGGGCACTGGGCCACCACTAACCTGCAGCCACACAAAAGCCAGTCCCTCCTCCTGCTCCCCCACCACCTCAGGGGAAACAGTGGCGGGCAATGGCCCCTGACAGCCATTGCCCACCCTGCCCACATTTTCCAGGGAACAAGCCAAGCATATATCTCCGTCTAAGAAAGGAGCAAATGGAGAGCGCACTCCAGGTGAAACAGCCTCTGGCCTTTCAGAAGGCAAAGGCCAGGCAAGGTGTGCGGCCGCTCAGACCGTGTGAATCATGGGGAACGACCGATGGGGCACTGGCAACAAGACCTGAATCCCTTGCTGGCAGAAGAAATGGCTGGGTGGATGGGCATGGACATCAGGCCTACCCAGTCACTAAAAAGGCACTGTGGAGAAGGAAAGCCTCCCGCAGTAGATACCCCACAATGCTGACCTTGATGGAGGAGGAATGTTTTCTGGCACACGCCGTTCATGGAGATGAAGAAGGGTCCAAGCTCTGGAAAGCATGGAGGATGAGAAAAGATGTGGGGGCATGGTGTCGGTGTACAAGCTGGCACCCCGGCAGGACAAAGCACTGCCAACCGCACGGGGTTGCCACCTTGGTTGGCTGAGCTAGCCACACAGGCCCCTGTGGAGGGACAGATGTTCTCCGACCATAGTCTCTGCTTCTCTGCCCTCTGGCCTTAGTCAGAGAAGGTAGGCCTGAGCCTAGGTAGGGCATGAGGCCCAAGGGTGGCAGAATCTCCTTCCTGGTTTTCCCCGTACACCTCTCCGTGGTTCCCAGAGTTCCTGTTGAAATGCAGTTCCTCGTCGTCATGGTCGGCTTGGCTGTCGTCCTCTTTGCATGGGAAAGCTGGCTCACCTCCCGGCAGCGAGGACGTTCCTACTCTTGCCCGTCTCAGGTGGCACCCCCCCCCGACCACGACGGGACCAGACCATCCGATGCCCAAGCAGGAACCCCGCGGAAAACGAATGGCACGCGGCTCCCTAGCCCGAGCGAACTGCACCAAGGGACTCACCACGAGGAAAGGCGACTTCAAGGAGCCCCGAGGCAAACCAGTTGCTCCCACCTGCCAACACACATACATATCACCTCTCTCCCTCTCCCTCTCTCTCTCTCTCTGTCTCTCTCTCTCCAAAGCCAAATGCACTCAGGCAGTTCCTGAGAGGGCCAGGCTCCATGTTGGGCGAAGAAGGACCCACGAGTACAGAGGGACACACAGCCATCGGACAGTCCAGCCTTCCGAGTCCAGGGTCGTGATGACTTTGGACTCTGGGGGAGACTCACATACACAGCCAGCAGGTGGGTGTGAAGAGCGGTCCTTGAATGCCGCTGCTGCTTCCTGGACGCCGTCATGCAGACTTCTTCTTCAACCTGTCAGGCCCAGTCTTCTTTGCCAGGGGCTGCGGCATGTCCCCTCTGCTCTTCAGGGTAGCAGGAAAGGCCCAGCCAGGCTAGTCCAAGGGACAGCAAGTATGAACAGAGGGGGTGCCTGGGGAAGACCTGACCTCCCAGCAGGGCACAAGGAGCCAGGGGATGTTTAGCCAGTGGGACTGGCCCGCTCCAGAATGACCTTGGGGAGAAGGCACCCCTTGCAGGGGCCCAGAGGACACCAAGAGAGCTCAGGGAAAGCAGAGCCTACCTAGCACCACATGCACACGCCTGCTTTGCAGGCCTCAGCAAGACTGGGCATTCTGGCCCGAAGAGAAAACAGTTATCCAGGCAGTGCACTCAGCCCTCCAAACTCAGCGAAGGTGCACGGGGCCAGCACCACCCTGCAGCCACACAAAACCCAGTCCCTCCTCCTGCTCCCCCACCCTTTCATTGCAAACAGAGGCGGGCAATGGCCCCTGCCAGCCATTGCCCACCCCTGCCCACACTTCCCCAGGAACAAGCCAAGCATATGTCTCCCTGCAAGAAAGGAAGGAACGGAGAGCGGATGTCCAGTGAAACAGCCTCTTCCTCAAAAGGCAAAGGCCAGGCAAGGTGTGCTGCCGTTCAGCCGGTCTGAAGGATGGGAACGACTGAAAGGGAACAGACACCAAGACTTGACTACCTTGCTGGCAGAAGAAACGGATGGGCAGCTGGGCACAGACTTCAGGCCTATCCAGTCACTAAGAAGGCACTGTGGAGAAGGAAAGCCTCACGCCGTGGATGCCCCCAATGCTGTCCTTCATGGAGTGGCACTGTTTTCTGGTGCACTCGGTTGATACAGGTGAAGAAGGGTGCAGGCCCCAGGAAAGCACGGAGGATGAGAAAAGATGTGGGGGCATGGTGTCGGTGTGCAAGCCGACACCCCGGCAGGAGAAAGCACTGCCAACCGCCACGGGGATGCCACCTTGGATGGCTGAGCTAGCCAGAAAGGCCCCTGTGGAGGGACAGATGTTCTCCCTCAATAGTCTCTGCTTCTCTGGCCTCCGGCCTCCGTCAGAGAAGGTAGGCGTGAGCATAGGTAGGGCATGAGGCCCAAGGGTGGCAGAATCTCCTTCCTGGCCTTCCCCGACAGGACACCACTCCCTGGCATCCAGAGTTCCTGCTGAAGTGGTGGTCGTCGTCATCGGCTTGCCTGTCTTCCACTTCCGATGGGAAAGCTGGCTCACCTCCTGTTGGCGAGGACGTTCCTAGGCTTTTCTGTCTCAGGTGGCGCCCCTCCCCTCCCCCGGCCGCGATCACGACAGAACCAGACCATCCCAACCCCATGCAGGAACCCCACCATAAACGAACGGCATCTGGCTCCCTAGCCCGAGCGGAACGGCACCTGGGGACTCACCACTAGGAAAGGTGACTTCAAGGAGCCCCGAGGCAAACGGCGAACATGACAGACCAGTTACTCCCATTGCGAACACACATACATAGGATCTTCCTCTCTCTCTCTCTCTGTCTCTGTCTCTGTCTGTCTCTCTCTCTCTCTCTCTCTCTCTCTCTCTCTCTGTCTCTGTCTGTCTGTCTGTCTCTCTCTCTCTCTCTCTGTCCCTCTCTCTCAGAAGCCACAGGCACTAAGGCAGGTTCTGTCAGGGCCAGGCTGTGCGGCCGGAGAAGAAGGACCCCTGAGTACACAGGGGCACACGGGCATACGGAAAGTCGAGCCTTCCGAGTCACGGGTGTGAAGACTATGGACCCTCGGGGAGACTCACATACACAGCCAGCAGGCGGCTGTGAGGTGGCCATGGGAAACGGGTCCGTGGATCCCGCTGCTGCTTCCTGGATGCTGCGGCGACGGAGCCTTCTTCAGCCCGCTGAGCCCTCCTCCTCCTTCTCCTTACAACCGCGGACGATCCCCTGGCAGGCATCCTGGAGAAGACAGGCCAGATGCTGACAAGGATGCGCCTGGCCTGGCCGCAGAGGACTCGCGCCATAGGAACGCGCCCCTAGCAACGGCCGCTGTCATTGTGACAGCGACTTGCGCATGCGCGGTTGTAAGGTCGGCTCGCGAGCCCGGCAAGGCTGTCAGCAGGCCGAGGTGGCTGTGGCCTCGCGATCCCGCAATGGCGATGGGGGTGCCCACCTGCGGCGGCGGTGGAGGGCAGGACGGTGCTGCCGAGGGTGTCTGGGAGGGCGGAAAGAGGCTGGGCGGGAACGAGACCCGGACCGCACCGGGACCACGATCGGAGGGGAGGGCGGGCGCGGGGGCACCGCCTCTCCGTCCTCTTCTCAGGACCCCTTTGCGCAGAGCTCTGGTTGGGATCCCAGCTCCCAGGGAAGGCCCGGCCTCAGGGTGAGAGGCGAACATTGCCATCCCTCCTCCTGGGATGTGAGCTGGCATGAGACCCACTGCCCACAGCCGCGAGGATGAACTCTGGTGAGCGGGGACAAGGGCCGAGGGAAGGCTCCAGGTAACAGTTCACCAACTTAGGTGTCCTGTGCCTCCAAGGGCCCCGGGGGCCCACCAGGTACTGGCTGGGTCTTAATCTCCATGGGCTGCTGCCCGCCCCCACTGCACTTCAGGGTGGGCGGAAAGGCGCAGCCAGGCAAGTCTCAGGGTCAGCAAGTGTGACCCGAGGCGTGCCTGGCTAAGACCTGACAGCCCAGCGGGACACAGGTTGGGAGGCGGTGTTTCCCCGAGCAGGACCGGCCGACTCCAAGAACGACGTGGGGAGAAGGCTCCCTTTCCAGGGGCCCAGAGGGCCCCAAGAGAGCTCGGGGAAAGCAGAACCTACCTAGGACCACACGCACGGGCCCGCTTTGCAGGCCTGGGCCAGACTGGTCATTCTTGCCCGCAGAGAAAACGGTTACCCAGGCAGTGCACTCAGCCCCCCAACCTCAGGGAAGGGGCACTGGGCCACCACTAACCTGCAGCCACACAAAAGCCAGTCCCTCCTCCTGCTCCCCCACCACCTCAGGGGAAACAGTGGCGGACAATGGCCCCTGACAGCCATTGCCCACCCTGCCCACATTTTCCAGGGAACAAGCCAAGCATATATCTCCGTCTAAGAAATGAGCAAATGGAGAGCGCACGCCAGGTGAAACAGCCTCTGGCCTTTCAGAAGGCAAAGGCCAGGCAAGGTGTGCTGCCGCTCAGACCGTGTGAATCATGGGGAACGACCGATGGGGCACTGGCAACAAGACTTGAATCCCTTGCTGGCAGAAGAAATGGCTGGGTGGATGGGCATGGACATCAGGCCTACCCAGTCACTAAAAAGGCACTGTGGAGAAGGAAAGCCTCCCGCAGTAGATACCCCACAATGCTGACCTTGATGGAGGAGGAATGTTTTCTGGCACACGCCGTTCATGGAGATGAAGAAGGGTCCAAGCTCTGGAAAGCATGGAGGATGAGAAAAGATGTGGGGGCATGGTGTCGGTGTACAAGCTGGCACCCCGGCAGGACAAAGCACTGCCAACCGCACGGGGTTGCCACCTTGGTTGGCTGAGCTAGCCACACAGGCCCCTGTGAAGGGACAGATGTTCTCCCTACATAGTCTCTGCTTCTCTGCCCTCTGGCCTTAGTCAGAGAAGGTAGGCCTGAGCCTAGGTAGGGCATGAGGCCCAAGGGTGGCAGAATCTCCTTCCTGGTTTTCCCCGTACACCTCTCCGTGGCTCCCAGAGTTCCTGTTGAAATGGAGTTCGTCGTCGTCATGGTTGGCTTGGCTGTCGTCCTCTTTGGATGGAAAAGCTGGCTCACCTCTTGGCAGCGAGGACGTTCCTACTCTTGCCCGTCTCAGGTGGCACACCCCCCCCGACCACGACGGGACCAGACCATCCGATGCCCAAGCAGGAACCCCGCGGAAAACGAATGGCACGCGGCTCCCTAGCCCGAGCGAACTGCACCAAGGGACTCACCACGAGGAAAGGCGACATCAAGGAGCCCCGAGGCAAACCAGTTGCTCCCACCTGCCAACACACATACATATCACCTCTCTCCCTCTCCCTCTCTCTCTCTCTCTGTCTCTCTCTCTCCAAAGCCAAATGCACTCAGGCAGTTCCTGAGAGGGCCAGGCTCCATGTTGGGCGAAGAAGGACCCACGAGTACAGAGGGACACACAGCCATCGGACAGTCCAGCCTTCCGAGTCCAGGGTCGTGATGACTTTGGACTCTGGGGGAGACTCACATACACAGCCAGCAGGTGGGTGTGAAGAGCGGTCCTTGAATGCCGCTGCTGCTTCCTGGACGCCGTCATGCAGACTTCTTCTTCAACCTGTCAGGCCCAGTCTTCTTTGCCAGGGGCTGCGGCATGTCCCCTCTGCTCTTCAGGGTAGCAGGAAAGGCCCAGCCAGGCTAGTCCAAGGGACAGCAAGCATGAACAGAGGGGGTGCCTGGGTAAGACCTGACATCCCAGCAGGGCACAAGGAGCCAGGGGATGTTTAGCCAGTGGGACTGGCCCGCTCCAGAATGACCTTGGGGAGAAGGCACCCCTTGCAGGGGCCCAGAGGACACCAAGAGAGCTCAGGGAAAGCAGAGCCTACCTAGCACCACATGCACACGCCTGCTTTGCAGGCCTCAGCAAGACTGGGCATTCTGGCCCGAAGAGAAAACAGTTATCCAGGCAGTGCACTCAGCCCTCCAAACTCAGCGAAGGTGCACGGGGCCAGCACCACCCTGCAGCCACACAAAACCCAGTCCCTCCTCCTGCTCCCCCACCCTTTCATTGCAAACAGTGGCGGGCAATGGCCCCTGCCAGCCATTGCCCACCCCTGCCCACACTTCCCCAGGAACAAGCCAAGCATTTGACTCCCTGCAAGAAAGGAAGGAACGGAGTGCGGATGTCCAGTGAAACAGCCTCTTCCTCAAAAGGCAAAGGCCAGGCAAGGTGTGCTGCCGTTCAGCCGGTCAGAAGGATGGGAACGACTGAAAGGGAACGGACACCAAGACCTGACTACCTTGCTGGCAGAAGAAACGGATGGGCAGCTGGGCACAGACTTCAGGCCTATCCAGTCACTAAGAAGGCACTGTGGAGAAGGAAAGCCTCACGCCGTGGATGCCCCCAATGCTGTCCTTCATGGAGTGGCACTGTTTTCTGGTGCACTCGGTTGATACAGGTGAAGAAGGGTGCAGGCCCCAGGAAAGCACGGAGGATGAGAAAAGATGTGGGGGCATGGTGTCGGTGTGCAAGCCGACACCCCGGCAGGAGAAAGCACTGCCAACCGCCACGGGGATGCCACCTTGGATGGCTGAGCTAGCCAGAAAGGCCCCTGTGGAGGGACAGATGTTCTCCCTCAATAGTCTCTGCTTCTCTGGCCTCCGGCCTCCGGCAGAGAAGGTAGGCGTGAGCATAGGTAGGGCATGAGGCCCAAGGGTGGCAGAATCTCCTTCCTGGCCTTCCCCGACAGGACACCACTCCCTGGCATCCAGAGTTCCTGCTGAAGTGGTGGTCGTCGTCATCGGCTTGCCTCTCTTCCACTTCCGATGGGAAAGCTGGCTCACCTCCTGTTGGCGAGGACGTTCCTAGGCTTTTCTGTCTCAGGTGGCGCCCCTCCCCTCCCCCGGCCGCGATCACGACAGAACCAGACCATCCCAACCCCATGCAGGAACCCCACCGTAAACGAACGGCATCTGGCTCCCTAGCCCGAGCGGAACGGCACCTGGGGACTCACCACTAGGAAAGGTGACTTCAAGGAGCCCCGAGGCAAACGGCGAACATGACAGACCAGTTACTCCCATTGCGAACACACATACATAGGATCTTCCTCTCTCTCTCTCTCTCTCTCTGTCTCTGTCTGTCTCTCTCTCTGTCTCTGTCTCTGTCTCTGTCTCTGTCTGTCTGTCTGTCTGTCTCTCTCTCTCTCTCTCTCTCTCTCTCTCTCTGTCCCTCTCTCTCAGAAGCCACAGGCACTAAGGCAGGTTCTGTCAGGGCCAGGCTGTGCGGCCGGAGAAGAAGGACCCCTGAGTACACAGGGGCACACGGGCATAGGGAAAGTCGAGCCTTCCGAGTCACGGGTGTGAAGACTATGGACCCTCGGGGAGACTCACATACACAGCCAGCAGGCGGCTGTGAGGTGGCCATGGGAAACGGGTCCGTGGATCCCGCTGCTGCTTCCTGGATGCTGCGGCGACGGAGCCTTCTTCAGCCCGCTGAGCCCTCCTCCTCCTTCTCCTTACAACCGCGGACGATCCCCTGGCAGGCATCCTGGAGAAGACAGGCCAGATGCTGACAAGGATGCGCCTGGCCTGGCCGCAGAGGACTCGCGCCATAGGAACGCGCCCCTAGCAACGGCCGCTGTCATTGTGACAGCGACTTGCGCATGCGCGGTTGTAAGGTCGGCTCGCGAGCCCGGCAAGGCTGTCAGCAGGCCGAGGTGGCTGTGGCCTCGCGATCCCGCAATGGCGATGGGGGTGCCCACCTGCGGCGGCGGTGGAGGGCAGGACGGTGCTGCCGAGGGTGTCTGGGAGGGCGGAAAGAGGCTGGGAGGGAACGAGACCCGGACCGCACCGGGACCACGATCGGAGGGGAGGGCGGGCGCGGGGGCACCGCCTCTCCGTCCTCTTCTCAGGACCCCTTTGCGCAGAGCTCTGGTTGGGATCCCAGCTCCCAGGGAAGGCCCGGCCTCAGGGTGAGAGGCGAACATTGCCATCCCTCCTCCTGGGATCTGAGCTGGCATGAGACCCACTGCCCACAGCCGCGAGGATGAACTCTGGTGAGCGGGGACAAGGGCCGAGGGAAGGCTCCAGGTAACAGTTCACCAACTTAGGTGTCCTGTGCCTCCAAGGGCCCCGGGGGCCCACCAGGTACTGGCTGGGTCTTAATCTCCATGGGCTGCTGCCCGCCCCCACTGCACTTCAGGGTGGGCGGAAAGGCGCAGCCAGGCAAGTCTCAGGGACAGCAAGTGTGACCCGAGGCGTGCCTGGCTAAGACCTGACAGCCCAGCGGGACACAGGTTGGGAGGCGGTGTTTCCCCGAGCAGGACCGGCCGACTCCAAGAACGACGTGGGGAGAAGGCTCCCTTTCCAGGGGCCCAGAGGGCCCCAAGAGAGCTCGGGGAAAGCAGAACCTACCTAGGACCACACGCACGGGCCCGCTTTGCAGGCCTGGGCAAGACTGGTCATTCTTGCCCGCAGAGAAAACGGTTACCCAGGCAGTGCACTCAGCCCCCCAACCTCAGGGAAGGGGCACTGGGCCACCACTAACCTGCAGCCACACAAAAGCCAGTCCCTCCTCCTGCTCCCCCACCACCTCAGGGGAAACAGTGGCGGGCAATGGCCCCTGACAGCCATTGCCCACCCTGCCCACACTTTACAGGGAACAAGCCAAGCATAT